>NW_018408802.1:86076-203566 GCF_002113885.1 Mizuhopecten yessoensis | reverse complement strand
ATGAGCCCTGTAATCCCCCTTGGGCCTGAGGGTCGGGGCCAAAAAGGGTCGAATTGACCAAAATTTCAAAAATCTTCTTCTCAAGACCCAGATATGGTAGAATCAAATACTCTTCATAGATGGAAGGGTCTTAAGGTGCTTTACCGAAATTGTGAATTTCTTGACCCTGGGGTCTCACGTTTCCCCCTGGGGAGGGGGTAAACTTTACTATAGTTTATATAGGGAAATCACATTTTGGACCAACATTTGTTTAATTTCCATTGGAAGTAATTCAATTTGGGTTAGCATTATCAGTATTAGGTAGCAGTTTGATAATAAGCACATATCAGCCCTGACTGACCCCCAGGGGCTGATGGGTGGGGCCAAAAAGGGTCGAATTTACTGAAATTTCAAAAATCTTCTTCTCAAGACCCAGATATGGTAGAATCAAATACTCTTCATAGATGGAAGGGTCTTAAGGTTTATGACCCTAGGGTCTCACGTTTACCCCCTGGGGAAGGGGGGGGGGGGGCAAAATTTATTATGGTTTATAATGGCAAATGATACTTTGAATATTACATGTTAATAACTTGATTGGAATTATAACCTTGAATTGACAGTTTGATACTTTGAAAATTTTGAGCCAGCCCTACCCCCAAGGGCTGTAGGGTGGGGCTCAAAGGAGTCAGTGTGCTAAAATTTCTTCATTTTCCTTGTTTAGAATCAGAGGTGCTAGTTTCAAATCCTTTTTAGTCTGAAATCTGTATGCTAGATATTGAATAAGGTGGTTTTATTGTTTTTTGTCACTTTGAATAATATTTCTGTTCATGTTAAAAACAAAATCAACTCTCTGTATAAATATATCAGGTGACCGTTAAGGCCCATGGGCCTCTTGTTTAAAATAGCAAGAGGTCAGATTCGTGATATTTGACCTGTAGCATGCTTGGACGAAAGGCTATCAATTTGATTAAAATGAATAACCTTGACCTACTTATAAGGTTACTGGGTCAAATGTGTTAAATACTTTAAATAATCATAAACTGAGGATGAGGATATCAAGTCTGCAAAGCCTATCTTTTTTTCTTCAAATAAATGGCATTGACCAACTTTCATGGTAACAGAAGTCAAATGTGGTAAAATATTTAAAAGACTACTTCTGCGTAACCCAGAGAACCAAGATTATATGATTTGGACTGTTGCAAACTATAATGAAGTGCCATCATATGTTTGGCTCAATTACAAGGTCAATGGGATTTTAGACATGTGGCATCTTTGTATGAAAGTTTCATAAAACATGTTCAGATAACCTTGAGTCATTTTCAATGTCACAGGAGTCAAATTTGTTAAAACATTTTAACAACTTCTGAATAACTAAGAGGCCAAGGGAAATAATACTTAGCACGTACATTGGGCATGTTTTGTGTTGAAATGAAAACATTTGCAATTTTACCCACTTTAAAGTACATGTTTTTTGTGTTGAAAAGAATAAATTGGCAATTGATCCACTTTTAGAGTAACAAAAGAAGAATGCATAAGAAACTTCAAAACCTGTAGTTTTAGAATTAGCTTAAGTTTTAAGTGGAGACAGGGAAGGGGTCAGGGGTTGTCACTCAAATTTTGAAATTATGTATTTTATGTGATGTACTGGTATGACTTCAAAATATCTAAAAGTATTTGAACTACACAACATGAAACAATGACATTAATATATATGTATACACTATAGGCAAATCTGTATTAAGAAATCTCCAAAGACAAGGCTCAAAAGTGGTTTCTTAAGAGTATTAATACATGGTATACTGCTTTGTGAGGATAAGGATAAGGTGAAAGAAAGAGGATCATACTTAACAGGACCATTACAAAAAAATATATTTGCATGTATATATATATATATTGTATAATATAAAGTGTAAAAGAAAAACCAATATACTGTATATTGCCATGTGGAAATATGTGAAGTTAAATCCTAGTGAATTAATAAATATTGTAATACTTACAAATACAGTGATAATGAAATATTACATATATCTAATTGGTCATGAAATACTAGGGCAGATGTTAACTGCCTTTTTTGTCTTTATGGTTTATTTTTACAGCCAAATTCTTTCACATCCACAAAATTCTGGCCTATGTACATATAATATATAATGCTTTCATTAGAGTGATATAATTATACATACATGTGGACAAATAATGCATTGGGACTAAGCTTTCCCCGTATTTCCGGTAGCAATGTACACTGTACCTATTTTTACTTAAGTTACAAGGTTTTCATACATCATAAAGTAACAGCTAGGGTATATGTATATATGAGGGGAAATACTGCCTTACTGAAAAGCTAGCTTTTCCAGTAATGTGGTATAACCAGGGGACCCACTCACTAGTTCAGCAACGTTAAGCGTGGTCAGTAGCTTGTAGATCTTTTATAAGATGATATTTAATTCAAATTTTTTGAGAATCAGTACATGAGAGATATAAAGAAAATTTGAAAACAAAGTCAATGGTTGAGCAAATATTAGAGATGTCTTCAGTCTTTATTAGGACATTTATAGTATGAAAAAAAAAATGTCAACAATGAAGGCTACAAAGCAGGTAGATAGGCAATTATTGACCTATTTTTTAGCTATATATATTAAAAATTATGCATAGCAGTGTAACAAGGAAAGAAATATAGTGTCCTATCACTGGAGATTGAAGTAGCGATCCAGAGTTTCCCAGTCTGTTGCTCTACTGATTGAGCTTAAGGAAATGTATCCTTACAGCATAATGTTAGAATGATCATATGTACAAATAAAACAAGACACAGTGGTAGCTATTAGAAACATTTTGAAATTTTCAAGAATAAATAAAAAAATGTTGTGTGTTCAGCATTGGTCAAATTTTAAATCGAGTGGACATGCAGGCAGATCAATCATCCGGACAAATATTAAAATATTTCCAGTAAAAGAAATTGTGTTTTCTATATTTTTTATTTCTTAATAGGTGAATGGACAATCTATAGAAGACTATTTTTGTGTTCAGTAAAACCTGGCTAATCTGACATTCTGTGTGACAATAAAGAACACACAGGTCTTTTTTGAAAATTATAAATAGTGTAACAGGAGGAAGAGAAATGTAATGGCCAGACCAGGATTCAAACCTGGGACCCTCTGAACTCTAGACGATAGACTCAGTCCAGTTCCGCTACATTTCTCCCTCCTTTAACAAAGTTGTCGAACCCAAAGACACACGAAAACTTACACCACCTGCTATGGGTATATCTTGTTGGGTGCCAAATTTGTAATAGGAGAAAGAGAAATGCAATGGCTGGATCGGGGTTTGAACCCGGAACCCTCCGAACTCTAGACGTAAGCTCTAACTAATTGAGCTGCCTGGTCGCCAACGATCGACCCAGTCTAGTTCTGCTTCAGTAGGACTACAAAATAATGTTGGATTAGGCAGGATGCTGGTATGTTAAGGGGTCAGCTTAGACAGGCATCACTACATTTTGATCATTTTCTGTATGCTAATTAATTCAAACTTCTATGACCAAAGCTGCTCTCTCTGTACAGTACAGCTTAACAATAATATCACACCTACCTGGTGTTGGTGTGGCCGGTGGTGCACAGGGATACTCCATTCCACAGTCCTTCATCGTACCGGAATGTTTCTCAGATAAATACACCTTTGTAACTTTTGCAATTTCATTTGCAGACGTCTGATAATAAGTCACACGATTTTCATTGTGAAGATACGACTTTGAGGTATTAAGTAAATCACTACCAGGAGACATTTGTATACCTGGTTCTTGACTTGAATTTTGTTGTACTAAACTATTCATTGTCATTTGAGGCAATTTATTTTGAGAACTTGGAGAATCTATTCCTCCTCCTCTTGATCCTCCAGATGATTTGCTGAAAGGCTTTAAAGCATCAATATGAACAACTTTTGGTCTCAAAATTTCTGACATAGCACCAGACCTATGAGAATGTTTTTGTGATGAGGCAATAACCTGTTCATGTTTCATTAATGTGATAGGTTTACACTGAGTTTGTAGCACACTTGTTAGATTTGATAATTCACCAACAGAGGCTTTGTTGCTTGTCTCCTTTTCTGACTTCACTTTTGTTGCCGGAGGTATTTTTATTTTACTTTGCTGGTAAAGCCTATTGCTTGCCTGTAATTTAGTTTTCATCTTGGTGCTCAGCGAAGATTTGGATCTCTTTTTGTTCTTTTTACCTGCACATACAACAAATATAAAAATTAAAGTAAATTATTTATATTCCACTTATAAATATATGAATGCAAGCATTTTAATTTGATATAATGATTATTTTACTGTTAAACTGAAATGATATAATTCACTACACACTTTTCAGTGAATCAAATTCATGGACATATGCATTTCTTATCCTCCTTTGGAAAAAAGTTATGTATACAAACCTTTCTTTGTTGATGATTTATTTGGGACACTATGAACCAGGTCAGGTTGCTGCATGTAAGGATTTCCTGTTAAAGGCAGTGTGTCTCCCACCTCATCTTTTTCTTCCATTTTATCCCCGTTGTCTTCATCCCCGTTGTCTTCATCTGAATTGCCTGAAGGACAAGCATGATTGTCTGTCTCCTCAATCAAACCTATGTTACTCCTAGTTGATGTGGATGTTTTACATCTTGCCAAATCGGTGAGTTCATGATCAGTTTGCTTGTTTTCTTTGTATGCATTTTCTCGAAATACACATTGCCGTGATGATGGTCTGCGGTTAGCATCTGATGTTAACAGCGAGTGAATATCAGCCACATCTAATGCACGACTGTCCTGAATCTGTGACAGTGATTGTTTTACAGTGAACGTACCATTTCTTGTAGGAGATTTGTCCGGATAAATAAATGACTGTGAATGACTCTGTGCTGCTTTATATTCGGGATGATGACCAGTAATTGTCCCATTATGGTGCGATTCCTGTACGACTATAGTTTCGTTGAGGTCAAATAGACGGTTTCTTCCGGAAATAGTAGAATAAGCTGATGTTGGTTTGCTATTAGGGCTAGTATGTGTTAATCTAATAACAGCGGGAGCATTGCCGTCCATGTACATAGGGACACGCCCCCCTAGAGCGCTCCCAACGGCATCTGAATCATTTCCTGGGGATGCTGAAACATTCTTTAGATATGTAAAATCGTGAAAAATTCCCTTCGTTAGAACTGATTGTGCAGTCATTCTTCATCCTTTGGCTGACTCTCACAAACAGAACCTACTACAAATCCCTCAGTTAGACTCCTGTCTTAGCTGACACCCCTATCTCACCGAAAGGGGCTTGCCAAAGTTATTTACACCGCCATTTCGCATCACATTTACCATAGCAACCGAACAGTCATCATTCGGAATACCCCGGAATGTTTCATTGAATTGCATTACGCTACAAGCGCATGCCCACTTAACAGGATATGTACACGTTCAACTTCCGGTAGAAATGCACATGGTGTCGAGAAAGACAACAATCTTGAAATGAGACCACTTACAGATGAAGAGACGAAAATCTTTTTCGAAAAACTTTCTAAATAGTAAGTTCTTTTAAACATAAGATTGAAATATGTATTCCACCTGGCATTTACCTTAGCTGTTGTAATAAATATGGTAGATTATCCCACTTGTTACTCGCTTTTGGGAATGTTGATGCTTACTCATCACTGCTCATTGGTACAACCACGGACTTACAGCTGGCGCTTGCCTCATATTTGTGTATTGGGAGAAAAGCGATTGGCTGTGGTTGTTGAAGATTTCAATAAAAACTTAAGCATGGTGAAAGGATTGGCCTCGGTTTATAAAGTCTCCATTGATAATCTTTTTGTATTTCTACAGGTCGGGGAAAACCACTAACTTGCGTATAATACGCAAACTTGCCTATGTTTGGGTATGGATTTGTTACTAAAAATAGCCAAAATCACTTGAATCATAACTTTTTCAAATTGATTGTCCAAGTCGCATTTATTTAGTCATGAAACATAATACAAATGCAAAAATAAACTGTATTTGCATGGAAAGTACCAAAAATAGATGCAATATTTCTGGTAAAGTTACATCAAGTTTCTAAGTAACCAACGCTTTCAGTAAACATCTTTTAGCAAAATATTATTTACCTTGTCTTAAATTAATGCGATTTTTAATAAAATCTTGCAAAAGTTACAGTTAAAGCGATTTGGGCTATTTTTAGTAACAAATCTATACTCAAACTGGCGTATAATAGGCGAGTTTGCGTATTATACGCAAGTTGTGGTTTTCCCCAACCTGTTCTATCTATCCGTCTATATGTTATACTCCAAAGAGACCAAAATGGCCTTAATGCGGAGGGGGTTAAATACGCATGCAATACTTAGCTTCGGTTAATCACAGTTGGAAGAGTATTCCTTGTGCCCCGACTGTGATGTGGTCCAGGTGGTTCCAATCTGTGGCTGTTCGCACAAATAGTCCTGGAATTTAAGCTGTCATGTTTTCCTTTTTTTCATGCTGGAAATTAATAAAGTTTTTGCTAGGCACTGATGGAATTTGCTCCTCTACAATTTTATAATAGAATGCTAGTCTCTGTTGTTTTCGTCTTGATGCTAGTGGTGGAAGTTGTAGCTCCTTGAGTAGTTTGTCATGAATCCCTCTTCCCTTGTTCTGTGGTCCTTCTGGATGAAACGCGCCCCTCTCCGTTGGATGCTTTCCAATTTGTTAATGCTTGTCTTTATGGACGGTTCCCAGATTATTGCTCCGTATTCCAAGATGGATCTGACAAGAGCAATGTATGCTGTCTTTCTACATTCTCTGGGACAGTGTTGTAGATTGTGTCTTAGGAAGCCTAAGTGAAGGTAAAACTGGCCTTTTTTGTAGTACTTGCTACAGTATATATTCTTTCCACTTCATATCCCCTAATAGTTGTAAACCTAGATATGGGTTTGTCTGTACATTATCTAAACTGTGTCTATTAAGCTGGTATGTGTATTGCCTTTTCTTCTTAATGCAAAGAATGTAACATTTTTTTGCATTAAATTCATCCCCATGTTTGCAGCCCAAGTTTTGAGTTGTTTCAAGGTCGTCTTGAAGTGTTTCGTGGTCCTTGTTTGAGATTATTTCTCGATTGGGCAGGCAGTCATCTTGGAAAAGTCTAACTGTTTGTTTTAACAAATTTTATTATATATATATATTAAGTTATTAACATATATAAATGGATAAGATAACAGGCTAGGCCTATATCACAGAGGCATGAGTTTCACAGAGTCTGGTAAGTCATTTATATTGCAAAGGAAGAGTAGGGGTCCTAGTACTGTTCCTTGTGGTACTCCTGACTCAACAGTTGCCTCTTCAGAGGCTATCCGCATCTTCCTGCGAGTTAGGAAGGTTTTTAGCCATTGATGCAGAGGTCCTCTGATCCCATATGACTCCAGCTTGTGTAGTAGTCTGTCATGAGGAATTTATTGAGAAAACAAGGGGAACCTTCATTCCAATTTGAGAAAGTAGTAAGCACTGTTTAAGGATGGACAAAGGGTGATTTGAATAGCGGACCATCAGATGATGGTGGGCTAAAAAGTGGGTCTAAAAATTAGGATGTAGAAGCATATTTGCAAACTATCCCTATTTTGGAGGGAGACTCAATTTTTGACCCTAACATTTAGCATTTTTAACCAGTGAATTTGCTTAACTATTCCTATTTTCTTAGAATAGATCTGATGATTTCATCTGAAAGACCAGCTGAAAAGATGCTGATTAAAAGTGTTATTTTTCCCAATGGTTTACATACAAATGTCCACACATTTTATTCATATTTTTAAATCTGAACACACATAATCTTCTCCGTGGAAAATTTGAAAAGTTGGCAAGTATGTAGAAGCCCTACATTGATTCATGTATAAACAGTATAGAATAATGTTAGCCATCTTGAAATAAACAGCCTCTTGACATTTTATGCTTCACTTTGATGGAGAATGGCGTTAAAAAGAACACTTCATATGTTGCTAGTACAGGAAGCTTAATGTCAATTTATTAAGTCAACACAAGTCAACACTCATCCAGGTTCTTGTATTTGTATTAACTCATTACATGAAGGTTGTATTTATAAAATAATTTCTGTTTCAGCATCGGTGAAAACATCAAGCTCTTACTAGATCGACCTGATGGATCCTACTGTTTTAGATTACACAGAGATAGAGTCTTCTATGTCAGGTAATTATTACTGTACAGTGTAAACTGTCTATGTCAGGTAAGTATTACTGTACAGAGCGAGTAAACTGTCTATGTCAGGTAGGTATTACTGTACTGTGTAAACTGTCTATGTCAGGTAATTATTACTGTACAGTGTAAACTTTCTATGTCAGGTAGGTATTACTGTACAGTGGAAACTGTCTATGTCAGGTAGGTATTACAGAGTAAACTGTCTATGTCAGGTAAGTATTACTGTACAGTGTAAACTGTCTAAGCCAGGTAGGTATTACTGTACAGTGTAAACAGTCTATGTCAGGTTAGTATTACTGTACAGTGTAAGCTGTCGATGTCAGGTTAGTATTACTGTACAGTGTAAACTATCTATGTCAGGTAATTATTACTGTACAGTTTACACTGTACAGTAATAATTAACTGACATAGACAGTTTACACAGTACAGTAATACCTCCCTGACATAGACAGTTTCCACTGTACAGTAATACCTACCTGACATAGAAAGTTTACACTGTACAGTAATAATTACCTGACATAGACAGTTTACACAGTACAGTAATCCCTACCTGACATAGACAGTTTACACTGGACAGGAATACCTACCTGACAGACAGTTTACACTATACAGTAATACCTACCTGACAGACAGTTTATACTGTACAGTCATACCTACCTGACATAGACAGTTTACACCGTACAGTAATACCTACCTGACAGACAGGTTACACTGTACAGTAATACCTACCTGACAGAGACAGTTTACACTGTACAGTAATACCTCCCTGACATAGACAGTTTCCACTGTACAGTAATACCTACCTGACATAGACAGTGTACACTGTACAGTAATACCTACCTGACACAGACAGGTAGGTATTACTGTACTGTGTAAACTGTCTATGTCAGGTAATTATTTCTGTACAGTGTAAACTGTCTATGTCAGGTTAGGATTACTGTACAGTGTAAACTGTCTGTCAGGGAGGGATTACTGTACAGTGTAAACTGTCTATGTCAAGTTAGTATTACTGTACAGTGTAAACTGTTTATGTCAGGTTAGTATTACTGTACAGTGTAAACTGTCTATGTCAGGCAGGTATTACAGAGTAAACTGTCTATGTCAGGTACGTATTACTGTACAGTGTAAACTGTCTGTCAGGAAGGTATTACTGTACAGAGTAAACTGTCTGTGTCAGGTAATTATTCCTGTACAGTGTAAACTGTCTATGTCAGGTTAGTATTACTGTACAGTGTAAACTGTCTGTGTCAGGTAAGTATTACTGTACAGTGTAAACTGTCTGTGTCAGGTAGGTATTACTGTACAGAGTAAACTGTCTGTGTCAGGTAATTATTACTGTACAGTGTAAACTGTCTATGTCAGGTAATTATTACTGTATATGGTAAACTGTTAATATAAAACAGAGAGATGATGCGATATTCATAAACAAGTTTTGTGTAAAGAGACGACAGAGTTTCAATCATCGTAGAATATACAAATTGGTTTTAAATTGTTATTTTAAAATCACACAAATATTGATAATTTGGAAAACCATTTAGTTTGACCTATTTTCATTTACATAATAACACAATGCTGCTGCATCTGATTATTTCGAAAAATAGGGGAAAATATATATATATGCTAAACAAAGCATTACTAAAATGTGGTGACAAACTATACGGTAAGGCTGATATTTATTAGATGCTGAGTAATATATTCCAGCATAATATGAATACACTATTCTACCACATCAAATGTAACAATTCCATTTTTGGTTGAATTTTAAGGCAGACCGTAATGTAATAGCTGGTGGAGGAATGATTACTTAGTTGTGACCGTAAAAAATAATTCAGGAAATACAATTTATGGTCACTGAAGTTCATTCACTTTTATAATGATAATCATTACAGATCAGACTAAAAAAACATGTAGAAAATGAAGTGACAAGATAAAGATGAAATGAAAATGTTTCTTTTTCCTATTTTTACAGAGAAGACATGATGAAACATGCTGGAAATGTTTCAAGGAAAAATCTCATCAGTTTTGGATCATGCTTTGGACGATTCTCAAAAGGTGGTAAATTCAAATTGCACATTACTGCTCTGGATTTCCTGGCTCCCTACGCTAAGGTATGTTGTTAATCAGTAGCCAATTTGTCTTGTGTATATGTATATATGCTTTTGGTTCATTGAAAATTTAGTGCAATCATTTGTGAACTCCATTGCAGTATTGCCTGATCAATGACTTTATTTCAACAGTTCTTAAAAATGTACTACCTATAGCTGGTGGTGAGACTCTTCTTTAAGTAAAAAATAAGTCATATTTAACACAAAATTGTACATTAAACAGAGTGTTTGAAGTATTTTGTTGTATTGCATATAAACTTGTTCATAATAGATTTTATAATCCTGATTTTAGAAAACTAAACTGCCAGAATTGTGTGAATGTTTAGTTTAAAGAATGGGTTTATTTTATAATCATAGCTAATATGCATCATATAAATGAAATTCGGTGTCGGTGATTAAAGTGAAGTAGAATCTTGAGTCCTGTGGCTAGACTTGTCTTTTTTGGCATGGACTCAACTGATTGTGATGAAATAAAGTTATAAATTTTCCAAATTTTTGTCTTAGACTTAACTAAAAAATCATTGCTATAACTATCTGTATTAAATCTTTACCAAAATGTACTTGTAATCAAGTTAGGAGCTTATCTAAACTATCCAAATCTATTTGGAAGTTTGGAATTCATATGTTCCACGTGTACATGTGAAACCATATCATTGTATCCTATCAAGATTTCTCCTTTTTGCAGTTCAAGGTTTGGGTGAAGCCAAGTGCTGAGCAGCAGTTTGTTTATGGTCATCATGTGATGAAGTCTGGCCTGGGACGAATTACAGAAAACACGCCACAGTACCAAGGTGTTGTTGTATACAACATGAATGATCTGCCATTGGTAAGATTTTAAAAGTGACATACCACAGTGACGGTTCTAAGGTGTTGTTAAATACAACATGAGCCGCTTACCGATAGTAAGATTTTAAAAGTGACACACCACAGTGACAGTACTAAGGTGGTGTTGTATACAGCTTGAATGATCTGTCACTGGTTAGATTTTAAAAGTGACAGTACCAAGGTGATGTTGTATACAACATGACAGATTACCACTGTCACTGAATAGTTGTATACAACATGACAGATTACCACTGTCACTGAATAGTTTTATTTAGCAGGAGGTATGTACATTTATTCAATTCATTTGATCATTGCAATGTAAAAGCTAAGCTTTAACCAAGACTGTTTCACTGCCCTCATACCATAGCTTGGTCACTGGTGACGTTAAGAGCATTTGGAATTATCTCCCCTTTTTCAAAGCAGTGGTTGTAAACCAGGCTGAGTCGGTACACTTCCTAGTTTATGTCAATAATGGGCCCCTGTTTTCTGAAATGGATGGCTTCGTTTTCTTGTCCTACTCGGTGATTCTTTTTCTCTGCCAAAGATCTTTAGCCTGCGCCCAGTCTACCACAGAATTCTCTTTATTAATAATTAATGTTGTAGCCCTCTTGTGTATTTCCCTTTCTGACCTGTTGTTGCTTAGGGCCTCTGTCTCCTTTCAATCTCGTTCAGATTTTTTTCCCAGTTTCCTGTATGTACACAGAATTCCTGTATGTACACAGAATCACAGTTCTTCTTACCGCCGATATTGTACACATGTGTCCCTGATGGAATATTTGACTTTGTCTTTAGATTTACAAGAATGTTCCTGGAATGTTCCTGATTGTCAAAAGTGGTATCCTGTTGATCAAGATCCTGTGCTTTCTGAATATCCTCTGAATGGTCTCTGATATTCCTTTTGTATATGATAACACTGTTTTGTCCCTGGTCTCTTCCTGTCTGTTGATTCTTCTTTTTCAGTTTCACAGCTGGTTTGTTCTTGATCATATCATTCACTGTCTTGTATTCCACTTTGGATATCCGAATTTTTTGAGTGCTGCTCCTCCCTGAACTTATCCTCTGGTTCTGTTATTGCCATGTGAACACTTGTAGTGACCAAGGGGAAGTAACTCCCAATGCTCTAAAGATTTAGATAGTAAGATTTTTACTTTAATTTGCAATGTTCTCCCATTGGGAATATAAGTACAGGTATGGTTTGAATTTGTTTTCTAGGGCTTTGGAGTGGCAGCAAAGTCAACACAAGAATGCCGACACACAGATCCTATGACGCTCGTCGCATTTCATCAAGCAGATATTGGAGAGTTCATCAGGAATGAGGATGCTTTAGTATAGTGACAACAGGGTGGGGATGGGTAGGGTTTTAGCACAGGGAATTCACATTTTATTATAAACTGTTTAATTAATGAAGTCATCACAACCTTTGTCTTACATTTCCAAAAATCAAGGAATTAATGAATGTTCCAAAATTGTTATACTTCATTATTCAAGGGAGTAATATTCCACTAACCCTGACACCCAGGGCTAGTAGATCTAATGTCTGGCTAGTGAAAATATGCAATATTTACTGAAAAAAATATAGACATGCACTTGTAGATTTTTTTCAAAATCTGCCTTGGAGCGAGTACTTTGAACATATGTTGGACGCTCCTGGTAGTACAGTTGCATATGTTCATATCCATTTTGATGTGATTTGATGAATTGTCATTAAAATTATTCTTAACATGTCAAAAAAAGTGTGTTGACATCTTTTTATTCCCTTCAAGAATGTTGAAATACATGCAGCTCACTAAGTCATGGCACAGCATCCAATGTCTAACTTTTCAGTTCATATTAAACCTCCTTACAAACATTTTTTTTCCTTATCGACATTGGCCAGTGCATCAATTTGGACTTTGGATCTATGCCTACAACATTGTACATAAGGCAAAAAAAAAAAAAAACTCTGTTTTCGGGCTTGTTTTTTTCATTGTTTTTTCATTGCAAAAATGAGACGAGTGCGATTTTTTTTTTATTGTGTAGTTTGTAAAACGTTCAATGTGGGCATTACCTTGTCTTTTTATGGTTGTGTGGAGACCCATCATAGCGCAAGCCTTCGAAAAATCCCCCCACAATGTTCCAGACGAGAATCACGAACCCCCCAATTCCTTATTTGTACCGAAATGAGTGCCATTTGCACACAAGACTAATAAGTTATAATAATTTTAATGCTTGCCTGTATATCAATTTCCTTATCTTTATTCAAACGTTTTCGGGACTTGGGAGACCAATTTTCCAGATTTTTTATAAAGCTACTTTCACGATAAAATGCGGTGCCCTAAAATGAAATGTGCGTGGGCCTGAGACATGAGTAATCAATTTGTTTTGGTCCAATCTAATTAAAATTATATCTTCACATCGCTCCTGTTTACTGATATGTCGCGTTGAAGATCTAACAACATCCCATAGAGGGTCACGTCAGAGGTCAACATGAATGCATTATCGCATTTATAACAAGCCAATCAAAAAGCGACATAACTCTTTCATTCAACCAATCAGAAAGCATGACCTGTAGCATTTAATGCAGACACCTCGTAGCCCAAAATTAGATAGGTTTTGGTCTTATGTTGTCACATATTACTTGCTATTATGATGAAATTAACTTTAATGTTATTGACCTTGATATTTGACCAACAAGAGGCCCAATGGGCCTGCATCGCTCACCTGTTATTAAACTAACACTTGTAATCATAAGATTTCATAAGAACCTATTAAAAGATTTAAACATGTGACGCCTCTGACCTTGATTGTTGAACAAGGACATTAGGTTGAAAGTGGATCAAGGTCATTCATTTGAACTAACATGGTAGTCCTTCATCCCAGCATGCTACAGGCCCAATTTCAGTACCCAGGGCCATTTGCTTATTGAAAAGAAGTCGCTTGAAGATTTAAAGACATTTGACCCTGTGACCTTGAAAGTTGGTCAAGGTCATTCATTTGAACAAACTTGGTAGTCCTTCATCCCAGCATGCTACAGGCCTAATATCAGTACCCTGGACCTTTTGGTTATTGAGAACAAGTTGTTTGAAGATTTTAAAGACATCTGACCCCAATGACCTTGAAAGTTGGACAAGGTCATTCATTTTAACCAACTTGGTAGCCTTTGATCCCAGCATGCTACTGGCCCAATATCAGTACACTGGGCCTTTTGGTTATTGAGAAGAAGTTGTTTGAAGATGTAAGACATCTGACCCCTATGACCTTGAAAGTGGGTTAAGGTTATTCATTGAACAAACTTGGTAGCCCTTCATCCCAGTATGCGACAGGCCCAATATCAGTACCCTGGGCATTTTGGTTATTGAGAAGAAGATGTTTGAAGATGTAAGACATCTGACCCCTCTGACCTTGAAAGAGGGTTAAGGTTATTCATTGACCAAACTTGGTAGCCCTTCAACCCAGCATGCTACAGGCCTAATATCAGTACCCTGGGCCTTTTGGTTATTGAGAACAAGTTGTTTGAAGATTTTATAGACATCTGACACCAGTGACCTTGAAAGGGGGCCAAGGTCATTCATTTGAACTAACATGGTAGTCCTTCATCCCAGCATGCTACTGGCCAAATATCATCTTCCTAGGACTTTTGGTTATTGAGAACAAGTTGTTTGAAGATTTTAACATATTTGACCCCTTTGACCTTGAAAGTGGGTTAAGGTTATTGATTGAACAAACTTGGTAACCCTTCATCCCAGTATGCGACAGGCCCAATATCAGTACCCCGGGCCATTTGGTTATTGAGAAGAAGTTGTTTGAAGATTTTAAAGCCATCTGACACCAGTGACCTTGAAAGTGGGCCAAGGTCATTCATTTGAACTAACATGGTAGTCCTTCATCCCAGCATGCTACAGGCCCAATATCAGTACCCCGGGCCATTTGGTTATTGAGAAGAAGTTGTTTAAAGCAAAAAGTTGACGCCGGACAGACGGACGACGCATCATAACATAAGCTCACTTGCCCTTCGGGCAGGTGAGCTAATAAAAAAATTGGGCACTTGATATTAATCCCAACGATACCACTTCATAAGGATGTTAATACACTTGTTGTTGCAGAGAAACCTTGTTTCTCCATGATAAATTATTTTTCACAAGGATGATTTTATACAATGGACAAAATTTTACAAAAAGATTCGCAAGTGAGGCTCTGGCAACCTTAATATGAAGATTGAAAGGCAAACCACACACAGCGACGGACAAAGGATGATGTCGTAGTTCACATTAATCTCGGTCTCCGGTCAGTTTAAAATACAAAAGACAATTGTTTCCATTAATAATGTCAATTTTAATTGTCAGATAACCAGACTTTTTTCTATACATTTTTGTAGGAGTACAATGTTCACAATGCTTCACGTTCTTGGTGTATTCTTATTTCTTTCAAATGGAAAAGAGAGGAAAACAACGCTAGTACTTAGATTCCTTCGGCTGCCATGAAAAATAATTTAAACGCCAGCTTCCAAGAAATCTTATTTTTCTTAAGCATTTGAAAGTCAATCACGGTAAAAGATAAAGGATTACTGGAGACAAATTGGAAAATATTTACCCAAACGTCACTAAAAACTTGGAACCAAACAATGACTTGGCAGAAATATTTAACAGAAAAAGAGGTGCAAGTGCATCTAACAGAAACATGAACTGTTTCTTAAAGCAAAAGATTGAGAAAGAAAAATTCAGAAACACTGGACAAGTTTGGCACAATTAAAATTAACTTTCCATTGAACATAAATAAGCAAGTTGTCAAATCATGAACAAGCTGATATTGATTTTGAGATACATGCTATGTGTGCATGTTTTCCCTGGGAGAGTTTGTCAGAACTCTCTTCCAAGTCTTTATTTCTGCATCATCTGTTGTATACAAAGACGAAACGGTATTGCAGTAACATTAAATTAAAGTTACAATTCAGCAACTGACAGAGAAAAGTATATACAATATGTCGCTTTCTAAATACACATAATAATATTATCTAACCATGAAATATATACAATAGACTCCAAGCTAAGTGAACAATATATGTATGTATATAATACCGTTTTGGGAACAAAATGAAGATGACCAAATAAGTGATGGATAATTGGACCAAGCCAATTTTTTAAAAGTTTTACTGCGTTTTGTTTACTCATTTCTTGCACACCAAAACAAGGATCATTATTTGGTGAACGATTTTGTCCAATGTAGCAGATCTATAAAGAAAGCACTTAACACAATAGTACAGTGTATATTGGGCAGTAGAAATAAATTTCCTAAACTTTTAAGCAACAACAGAAAGAATATTCTGTGTATGTTCCAAGTAGACTTCAGTCCTGTTCAGGTGCAGACCAAACCACTGTTCTTTCATGTTATAACAATTTACAGGTAACAATTCTAGAGTCTTTCACAATCCAAAATTAACTTTTCAAAGTATATGACATTATCCAAATGTTGAAATTAAGAGTGAAAGAGTGGTAATTTCAACAGAAGGTGAAAGTTTTCAGAAAGAAAAATAAATCTAATTTTAACCTCTAGTAGAATACTATTATAAGTCTATACAAATGAAGTGTGTACAAATACAATGATATATTTACAAAGGCATATAATTATACAGCTTTTAGTCCTACATATGTACTTATATTGGGGTGTTTTTTGACAAATTCTTTGATATTTCAGAATATTCAGATTTAAAACTCATGTCCAAAATTCCATTTTGTATTTAACAACTCGCAATATTTTGTGATACATATATCTCATACTTACTTTTTACAGATCACTTAACAATTTTATAACATGGCATAATTATATGCTTGATATTTATTTTTGAATAAGTGTACTACTAAAATAATTAATATAAACACACAGAATTTCTCTAGCTGTATCATATGCACAATTTGTTATTTCTAAATGAAAGTATTGTTTAACATAAGTTTAGCACTTACTGGTATTATTAATTCAAACGGGTTATTTTTTTTAAATTATTGCACCCAAAGCCTGTTAATAAAACAATAACTGCGGCAGAGAAATGTCAGAAAACACCAAACAAAGATAGATAGGTATATACATGTATATTTTCTTTTTCTTCTTCTAATTATGATACATGAACTTTCATGTTCCCTCTATGTTTACGGTCAAAAGTATTCATAAAAAATATGTAAAATATTGTTTTCTCCTATGAAAAAGAAGTGATTGTTTCCTTATAAATGGTAATACAATTAAGTATGATCAAAACTTTTTGACAATATCATATTCAAGCTAGTAAAAAAAAACACAATCGTAATCCTTTCATACACAACAAGTATGCTTCATCTTACTTCTGGTGCAACAGATTTTAAATTCAAAAGATTTTGACTTAATGAAAATTGCCGATGGTGTGGATGAGGAAAACCCATCTTTACCAAGCATTTAAAATAAATGCTCACGGAAAATTTGAGAGATGAAATACAATTTACCTTTTGGTTTTGTATGTGGGCACAAAATTGTTTCCTATTTTAGTGTAAAGTTAAATGCAAACTTGACGTTGTTATGTGGGTTATATTTTTAACATAGTAATACATCCTCAATATATAATGATATTAAGGACACACTTTCTCCTTGCACACTTCTTTCAACATACGATCACAACACATCACATACAGGAAGCTTTGGTCGACACACATGCAGCATATGGCAGTTTAACAAGACTCGTCTCCACATGACCAGGAAAGTCTTACAAATAACATGATATGGTCAAAGACAGACTTTTTCCTATCATTTTGGCAACACACTTATTTTGTTTTGATAGTGTGGCTCCTTCCATTCACAAAAATCGCCACAAGAATAATTATCATACTACTTCAAAAAAGAAAAAGAAAAATGGAATTATTCAGTATTTAAATTACGGTAAAGTGTTGCATTTTGAATAGTAACATTTCAAAGAAATTTGAATGGGAAAACTTTTTTCATATTTAGACTATAATCAGATCCTAAGAATACTATGCCGCTTTCGTTTACCGCAAACGGTAAAACAGCTTGGACATGGGGTGTTATTCATGAAATAAGGTCGGACCTAGTAATCTGATGCTGCTCTCAGGCGAGCCTCGACAAAGCCTTGCAAGGCCTGCATATTCCAGAAGAAGTTACATTTAAAAGCAGACAAACCAGTTGTTCTGCATAAACAAACAGGCCCCTAGACAAATCCTAGACAATGTGGAGATATACTGACTAATGTGTCTGTCCTCATGTAATAGCACTTGTTTTATCTGCAGGCAAATCTGAATCATATACGTAAAATCATACAAACAATGGGAAGATTGTATACATGTACTGTCACGACAACAAAGAGACAGCATTTGCAGAGACTAAAGGAAAATGTTCAGAGGTAAAAGGTCACTGAATACTTTTTCTAAATATTTTCAGCACAGTTTTTCAACACACATGCATTTCTACACTTTTAATATGCGATACCTGTATTCAACATGCATATATAGATATATAGTGATTTCCAGACAAAAATCAAAACCAGGTAAATTCTGATATTAAATGAAACCTTAATAGTTATCTTGTTTAAAAATACATTTCCACATAACTCTTTACCCATCTTATAATTAATGGCCTGCTGTGTTTACAAACAGGATTTTCTTTATGAGAATATAATTATATATAGGGCATTCTATTAATAAGAATGTAAATTCTTTTAGTATATAGTAACACAGCAGCGACAGATTTCAACCAAAGGGTTCACACATATAGAGCTAACGGTTCAGATGAGTGAAATCTGTGTTTTATGTGATGATGTTTTTAATGACTTATGGTATATAGAGAACTTTAATCCTGGGGCACTGGTGTTTATATTAATATCTTTTCGCATATTTTTCGTATTTTCAAAAACAAATATCAAATAGAAACTTACATTTTTTTCTTTAATTATTAAATTTCAATGTTCTACCAGTAGTGATTGCAAAGAACATAGGGGTATCACATGTGAAGAACAGCTGGTCTTTGGCCACAGATTGAGCCGTTAAACAATTTGACTGTTTTATAACTATGCTTAGACATGTTGCTTGTTCTGTCCGCTTTTCCTGTCGCTCCCAGCTCTTGCAGTTGCTTTTGTCAGTTCAAAGTTTTGAGTGTAATTCATTACTTTGCCATACATTATATTTATAACAGCACACACTTCTTCTTCTTGGGTGGCTCTGGGGGCTCCAGTGCTGCTAGAATGGCCTCATCAAACACATTCTTTAGTCCTTTCTGTAATAGTCAAACATGAATGTTTGTTTTAAAACCAGAGATATTCTTGACCTCAGTGTATTATTTTATATCTATCTGCTCTTCGTTTTTACTATATTTCACATCAATTGAAAATATAATTTGAATAAAAGCTTACTCTGACATAACTTAAGCAACTATCTATATGATTAAATAAAACCCTCTCAAAGGTTGATCATGATGCGATACAAACCAAATGTGTACTTACCAACATATGGCAAGGATTACAACCTTTAACACCTCATTACATACTTGAAACTGAGATCAATTATGTTGTTGTCTAAATTAAAAGTTCCTAATAACTAGGCTAACATCAAGTCATCAAACCCCCAGTAGGATATCTTTACTACACACTTCTTTTAAGTTATTACTGAAGATTTTAATGTTGCCATCCTACATTTCTTTATTCAAATTAAATGGTGTTGCACAAACAATTTATGTCTAACATTCTAGTTTGAGAGTTGGGACATAATAAACCCCCTAGGTCCCAAACGTCCAAATTGACATAGATCTCTCTTAGTTGGTACTTCAGTTGATTCAAAGGTGACAAAAGTTTAATAAAATAATACTCATTATTAATATAAATATATCAATGTGACTGTCCGATACTTAGATTCGTAATTTCTGTCGAAAACTTGCACTCCTCAAGTCTGACATAAGTGTTGAACACGCAGAAGAATTTGACACATCTATCAGATTCTTTTCATATTGTCAGCTAAACTATTTCTCACCTGTGTTAAGGCAGAACACTCCACGTATTTCACAGCTTTTAGTTCTCGGGACAGTTTCTCTCCTTGTTCAATTGTAATAGGCTTCTGTTTATTCTTGGCTAATTTTTCTATAGTTGTGGCATCATCTCTTAAATCTAATTGTGTTCCAACCAATAAGAATGGAGTTTTCTGACAATGATGTGTTATTTCGGGAACCCACTGTGAATGAAAGAGATAAGTAATATATAACAGATTACGGACTTAATTTTCACTACAATGCATGAAAGGTTGTAATATCCTACATTTATTCATATTTTTGTTTGAGGAGAAAAACAACATTCTTTGCTTCCCCTCATGTCAATTTACAGCTAAGAGTTATCTTCATTTGTATAGTAAATAGTTACCATAACTTTTTCAGGCATACAAACTCAATTTACCAATAAATATATTATACATGTTCAATATCAACAAGTACTTATATTCCAATAGAGTACATATATATATATATATCAGTATAAAAGCAAACTTCATAAAGTTTAAACAGTGATACTTCACAGCTAAGGTAGAATCTTAAAATTTCAAAGATGTAAAAAAATGATGTTCTGTTATTTGAATATATACATATATTTCTTGCTCATATTCCATAACTTTATTTCCAAAGACCTGTGTGTCATATAAACCATTCACTAATCTGACCAATATATCTTTCAATTCATATTAATATTCAGAATCAAAACATATAATAAATGTGTATTATTTCTCAATATCAGGTATAATGTACAAGCATTTAAAATGTTTTGAAATTATCAAAACCATTATCCAGTCTAGGGCAATTTAACTGTGTATGCAGTTTCTAATCATAATACATTTTATTGTGTAGTCGGTGCTTTTCTTAATGAAAAAGATTGACATAACAATTGAAGTCTGTTCTTCTACTACGTTGAGTTGTCCACAAAATTAAATATAATATACTGTACGTGTCAAATACATGCACTATGACATATCATTACCTTTTCTTTCACATTTTCAAATGATGAAGGAGAAACTACAGAAAAGCACACTAGAAACACATCTGTTTGTGGGTAACTCAGGGGTCTTAGTCTGTCGTAATCCTCTTGTCCAGCTGTATCAAAGAGACCCAGGGTGTAGGGTTCCCCACCAATCATTACTGTCACTGCATAGTTATCAAAAACCTGTAAAGGGGAAAACACATTGAAAGGAAGAGAAAACAAGATTTGAAAAGAATTCCATTAGAAATTCTTTGATTCTATGCAGTGCTCCAAATTCACACCCCACAAAAACTACATTGAAAGGTCAAATACTCTTGATTTAACAGGGAACATGCTAACATAGATAACAGGTTTCTTATCACAGTGCATCTAAAGAGAAGTACTCGATTCAGCATCCTCGATATCCAGGGGTTCCGTTCACTTTCGCTCTCTACACCCCTGGAATATATATATATATATATATGTCATAGAAAAATTGAAAACACAAAGATAGCTGTTTGATTGGTCTCGGGTAAAAAAACACCTGACCAATTGCTAGGCCCATACCTGTCCTTTGACGATTACAAAGAAGAGACGCCTGACTTCAAAGCCTGTCAATTTTTACTGTTACGTGACCACGAGATTCTTTTTGATGTACATCAAAGGATGAAACTAGTCTTCTTGTCTCATCAACAGGGTGGCGCACATTGAGCCTTCAATTTTGCTATGACATATTCCAGGGGTGCAGAGAGCGAAAGTGAGCGTAACTCCTGCATATCGAGGATCCTGCATATCGATATCAGATGAATGAAAACAACATAATTCCAGTAGCTCACGGAACCTGTTTGGTCGCTATGGTCCTTCTCCTTGCATTGTTTATTCAACATCTTGCCCAAACACCTCAAAGAATGCACGTTCAGATTCTTTAGATGACAGTCTTACATACCAGTGGCAGATCCAGAGACCTATATCTGGGTTTTTGTCTCTCAAAAATATCCAGGGGGGTTTCCAAGTGGGGAAAATTGTGAAAATACATGATTTTTAAAGAAAATTCTCATGGTGGGGGGTTTCCTGAAGCCCAAAACCCACTCTGGATCCACAACTGGATACAATACACAATGCAACATACAAGACACATCTCATTTTTAACTTTCAAGACAGATTCAAGAGGAAGGAGGGAACATAATCATGATAAGCTGATAGTGATGTGAATCTGATATGCACAGTGATATACATCATAACATCAATCACACTAAATCCTACAATCAACTCTGCAGCAAGTACACTCGAAACTTACACGTGTACAGTACATTTAGTGAAGGGCTGATGATCAACAATAATCAATAATTTATTGGTTTGCCCTTTTCGATTTTGATCACAAATTGATATATGACGTAATTGCGTTATTACTGAACTCAAGTGTCAAATAATAAATGTACACAATGTATGCATTGAAAGTAAATATTAAGTTTTTATTATATGATTGATGGTAATGTGGAAATAGTGTTGTCATATTTGGTATTCAGTCTCATAAAATTAGAGGCTGATTATGTAATTATTCATTGATTGGTTTACTACTTCAGATTACAAATACTTTTTTCATTACTATTTCTGCTGCTATTGAGTATTGATAAGAAATGCGAGTTAGGTTTAGTTAGAGGAGGAGGGGGGGGTCTCAGCTTTTATGCTATGGTTTTCTGATGGTTAATTTAATAGAAAAATCAGTATACTTACAGTTGGAACATATTCGGAGGGGAACTTGTTTGTTGTGTAGGAGATGAGCAGACATGTTTTACCCACTGCTCCATCACCAACAACCACACACTTGATTGTCTGCATGATGACTTGTCCGGGGCCCTTGATATCAGGTCTGAAAGACAAATAATGTAATCAACTTCAGATTTTGTTTACTTCATTACAATAACATGGAATACATTACATTCAATGTAAAGCTTAGGTTTCATACAGTTTAGGCTAAATTTAGACCACAGCAGTTAATTCGGTAGTCTTCCTTGTTAGGCCTACTGTAATGTCTGGAGAGCTAACTCACTCTAGTAAATAATTCATCTGAACATTCACAGAGACTTACATTTCGTGGATCCTTTTTTGCCTAATGTAAAACTAAAAACTAACAACAAATTTATGAAGCCGACTTATCAATTGAAGTTGAGGGGCCTATTGTACACATTTACCCTCAAAATGAATGGGTGAGGCCTTCACCAAATAAATTAAGTTCGATATTATCATGTTACTGTCCACTTTATCTTCCAAAGAAATGGTCAATTAGATTATTTTTATATAACTTTAAAAACATCCACAGCAATTAAAACAATATAGCCTGCATATGTGCACAGGAACCATCACAATAACATGATTCTGAACGTAATGTCAGTAGACGGACGGTATTTTCATGTCCGCCATTTTCTCGATGTCAGTTGATAAGGGGCTTGGCTCATGTTTGTTTGAGAACAGTGCCGCATTTACATCACTTATAAGCCGTTCATTATTACAAACGTCTTCAATGGTTTCCAAAATAATCATATAAAGTGAAATGCAACCTAAATATGACACATTTTCGCCTATTTGTACCTTTCTGGTTCTCGATTTCCGGGGTGTTTTATCAAGTAGGCTCGAACCTCCAACGGATATTGTTGACTGCGCATGCACGAACTGATGTAATAAGTTATTTTTAGTAGTCGTATATAAATCGCTCCGGAAGCAACACTACACTCATTCCTTAGTCAGAATGAGAGGAGAGTGTACGAGCGGGGCCATTTTATAGTAATCTCTGGTTTTCTATTTTTGGATACACTTGGTCCGTTTATTTTAAGGGGCATTCGATCTATAATCTGAAATGATATATTTTTATTCTATAAATAAAACTAACGTTACGTTATTTGTTAGTGATTTTATAACTTAGGCTCTACTGTACATTCTCGCAGTAAAATAGGCCCGTTAACAGTTGTTTATATACAAACTAAAGGATTTAGTTTTGTCTTTCTCTTATCTATATTTATATGTGTTACTGCATGTAGACCTAAACGTGAGTTTCGCCCAGATGACATCGTTGCAGAGACGTATACTACATATTATTATGTATTATACGTCTCTGATCTTTGTAAGCTAGCTAGTAGCTTGTGGTGATATATAGAATATTTTTCTTCTTCTGTATTGATTTGGGCGAGCGGATAAAAATGTTATATCCTATTATTTTTTTCCATATTCCGTGATACCAGTTACAATATTACCTAACATAGTCTACATGTTTATTGTGATCACCTCAGGTGTTTTTTTAAGTCCGTAATCTAATTCCGTGTCCGTACAGATCAAGTTAAAATAAAGCTTTATCTTAAAGACAATGTTTTTATATCAGTCCTTAAGGTTACATGTACTTATACCACATGTACATGAGCTCTGAAAAAAAGAATTTATATTACGTTAAACCTTTTGTGCAATTCCCCCCAGATTGCACGTGGTATCCTTTAAACCGCAGCTCAGGATAGGTTTGACACTAGTCAACAGATTCGCACTTGTTACATAAGAATTATAACTTCAAGAAATGTTGGATAACTACGTGATTTGAATCAGATATTCTTTCTTTCCCTGTAAGCTTTCTGTAGGTAATAAGGTTCAGAACTACAGAAAAGTATTGATCCAGATGGTGTACGGAGCAGGTTGCCATCCTATCCCGATATGAATTTTGAAATTTATTAACTTTATCGTAGTGAGATCTGATAGGTTTTAAAATATGCTAGTTGTATTGTTCTAACTACAATGCGTCAAATGTGTCTATACTGACAAAAGCTCGAAATCTGAAGTGTTGTATCCTGTATAATATTTGCATTGTCTAAGTGTCAATATGTCTAATTTTAGTCCGAATTATTCTTACATTTTATCGACTTTTTTCATATTGGTCTGTCGTCGGTTAATCGACGACAGACCGATATGAAAAAAGTTGATAAAACGTCAGAATAATTCGGACTAGTCTAACTTGTACATGTGTGAATGTCTTTATATGTAACATGTATGTCAGTCAAAAGCTCTATAGAGCTTAAGAGATTTGTTTTTAAAATGCCCACCGACTTAAAATAATTCTGATCTGATCTGATCTTACCTTACCATTGCTGGTAAATCTGAACAGACATACTTAAAATTGAGACCGATTGAGGGGCTTATTAATCGTTCATGTAGTATGGGAATACTTTTCTAAAATCTAAAATTAATTGTTCTTTTATGTATTTATTGTATGTCATTTTATTTTGTCCAAAATGAAAAACGAAAAATAACACCACATTCCTCAACTCTCTCCTTTCCAGAACATGGCGAAGGTGAAGCCAAATAAAGCTCGACACAATCCAAAATATTCAACAGAAAAGTTGCTCTGCTTTTCGCTTGTGCTGATCTAAACTTTGGAATTTAGGTCACTATTGATTGAATAAAAACATACGAGAACTTGCATAACGGATACAGAACAGCCTAACGTTTTTTCTTTCTTTTAAGTTCTGTTCATGTACAATGTATATTGTTTTCATTAATGTTTTTTTTAGATAATTTTCAATACAACGATTGAATTATTTGGGTTTGGTTCTTGTTTTATACGTTTTAACCTCTTTTCGTCAAAGCTGCGTAATGGTCTTAGCCGACGGCAACTTATTTTTGTACGTACAACAAGATGTTATTTCATCTCGTAACGTATTTGACTATAGGTTTGCACTCCGTCCGTCCGTCTTTCCGTCCAACAAATTTTATTCATGATGTTGTATGAATTGGATCGAACAACAGGCTATGCCTATATCAGTTCTCTCCTACATGCATTTGTATAAATCAGCATATAAATATATTATAATTTATCAGTGAAATGAAAAATTGAAAAGAGATACAACTTATACACAAAACAGATATTTATCAATGTGCAAGTCATATGGTATAGGGGAGATAACTCTAACTGCTTATGAAAGGTAACAAGTCAAGCTGTGCTACTTCTTGACCTCACCAGAGTATTAAGTGGGTTTTTGACATATTCCTTGACTAGAGTTTAAAATCCACACAGAGTGACTCATAGATACATGTAGTTGAATATTAGGCTTATATAATTAAAAATCGTGAATAATCTATGTCAATATTGTATGGTATATTAATATTCACATTATAATACGTATACATTGAGGATATAATTATTCAACTACTTGTTATTGATTACAAAATACAAGTACATGTTGATTTAATGGGTGAGTATATCATATTCACACTGTGTTTATAGAAAGCGTTTAATGATATTTATAACCATATGCATGTTTGCTGTTCATGTTTACAATATTAGATTATTGATAGTACATTATAATATAAGTTAATATAGATCATTCTAGTTATATAAATATTTTTGAGTTCAAGATAATGGTTGAGACACTCTCTAGGATATTTTTATTGGTTTCATTGTCACAATGGTAACAACCATTTAGTAAAGTATGTAAAGTATAATGCGAATGATTATCATTGAGTAGAGTAGCAGAGAGAACTTGTCTGTGATTGTTGTATCTGGCACAGTCAAAGAAGTAATGATAACATGTCTGTGATTGTTGTATCTGGCACAGTCGAAGAAGTAATGATAACCTGTCTGTGATTGTTGAATCTGGCACAGTCAAAGAAGTAATGACAACTTGTCTGTGATTGTTGTATCTGGCACAGTCGAAGAAGTAATGATAACCTGTCTGTGATTGTTGTATCTGGCACAGTCGAAGAAGTAATGATAACCTGTCTGTGATTGTTGAATCTGGCACAGTCAAAGAAGTAATGACAACTTGTCTGTGATTGTTGTATCTGACACAGTCAAAGAAGTGATGATAACTTGTCTGTGATTGTTGTGTCTGGCACAGTCGAAGAAGTAATGATAACTTGTCTGTGCTTGTTGTATCTGGCACAGTCAAAGAAGTAATCATAACTTGTCTGTGATTGTTGTATCTTGCACAGTCAAAGAAGTAATGATAACTCGTCTGTGATTGTTGTATCTGGCACAGTTAAAGAAGTAATGATAACTTGTCTGTGCTTGTTGTATCTGGCACAGTCAAAGAAGTGATGATAACTTGTCTGTGATTGTTGTATCTGGCACAGTCAAAGAAGTAATGATAACTTGTCGTCTGTGATTGTTGTATCTAGCACAGTCAAAGAAGTAATGATAACTTGTCTGTGATTGTTGTATCTGGCACAGTCAAAGAAGTAATGATAACTTGTCTCCTGTATATAACCACACACACATGAAGCAGATTCTAATAGATGATCATTAAAGAGATCAAAGTTTAAGTTGCTAGCATTATTTCTAAATTGTCATAGTATAATATTGATTTTTCTATCACCAGAATTTTTTACCACTGTCTGAGTATCATTATTAGGTATACTATTAATTATGTTAATTAGTTTCTTAAAGTGGGGAAGAGATTGAGCATTTAAAATATCTGGGTCTAACTGATTGTAAAGTCGAAAGGTTGAGGGAAAGAAACTATTAAAGTAGCTATCAGTTCTGCATACAGGGGGGTTAAAAACTCTATTTAGTCTAAGCTGGTATCTCACATTTGTTAAATCATTTAAAAAAGGATCAACTATACCATTAAGGTACTTTGGTGATATATTGTGCAATATTTTATACATTACAATTAATTTTTTTTTTACCCTCCCTCTGCTAAGGTTTCCCATCCCAATTCTTTGTACAATTTATGGTGTGATGTACCTCTACGAAGCCCTGTCACTACTCTAGCAGCATCTAGTTGGACTGATTCTAAAAATAATTTTGATTGTCCAGTGCAATTATCCCAAACTACATTAGCATATTCTAAAATTGGTCTAATATAGGATATATACATAGTGTTAAGTGTACTTCTATCAAGTGAGGTTTTAAGACTTCTTAATATATTAATTCTTTAATATGCTGTATCATAAATATTTTGGATACGTTGGCCCCATTTACCATCTTCATTAAAAGTAAGACCTAAATGTTTATGGTTAGTACTGTCGGTTAGTGGTTGATTAGAGAAGAAGATTGGAGAGTGATAAGTTTCTTTTTTCCGTGTGAAGATCATAGTTTTAGTTTTGGATGCATTACATTTTATATCCAAAGATTTAGCCCAAGAACATATATTCTGCAAGTCATTAGTGAGATTTTGTGCTGCTTGAATGGGATTATCATCAACAATAATAAAGAGGGAGGTATCATCTGCAAAAAGTTTAATGTTACTAGTAACTATATAAGTGATGTCATTTATATAGAGAAATGGACCAAGGACAAGCCCTGAGGCACTCCTGCACTAATACATTTAAAAGATGACTGATGTCCTTCTGTATTAACCCTTTGTTTTCCGTCCTTCCTTCCGTCCTTCATTCCAAGAAGTTTTCCCGGGACATATCTTCTATACTATTTCACATGGAGTAACCATATTTGGTGAACAATGACATCTTAAGATGGCGGAGTGCAGAGTGCAAGAATTAGGTCACTGTGACTTTTGACTTCACCTTTGACCTTCATTTTTGAAAAATATTGTCCAGGGCATATCTTCTGTACTATTTCATCTGGAGTAACCAGATTTAGTGTACAAGGACATCTTTGGATGACGGAGTGCAAGCATTAGGTCACTATATCCTCACTGTAGCCCATGCTTCCTGGCATGAGTGTACTGTTTGTTAAAATAAAGAAATAATTACCGGTGGGGGACTATGGATTGCCTTGCAATACGCTGCCTTGTTTATTAATGGCATATATATGATGATGAAATACGTATTCATATCATAGATGAAATGTAATTAGAGTCTTATTTATTATAGAAAGGAGATTGAAATACTGGCTTATGCTCATTATCGTAGTGAACATATGGTAATAATATGATTACGAGAAGTTTTCGCGAACTACAGTTTTAAGATAAATGTTGTGTAACTGTCAAATATGATAACGATAATGCGCCTCGAAACACAAACAAGTACAGTAAGTTGTTAATGGTGGTGTGTATACAAATACATAACGTATATTGTCAGCTGTTACGTTAAATTTCACTGGTTTAGGTTCACCAAACAGCTCTCATGATAATTGAATAAGTCAGCAGATACCTCTAGTGTGTCAAATTAATTAGGAGTACATTTTGAGCCACTTCGGAAGATAACACCCAAAATTTCGGAACTCAAAAAGAGGACGTGCAACTTCAGTTCCCATCGCAAGGCACTGCCATTGTCAGGGGTGTCATACAAGTGTCAATCAAAGTAGTACAGAATACGACAGCTTCGACATTTCAGTACAAGGACCTAATCTACTCGAAGAAGAAATTATTTTCTTACAAATTACAAAGATATGTTTTATACATCTAAAACGCGTATTATAAACAAGGATCTTTTATAAAAAATCTTTTTAAATTTTCTTCTGAAAAGTCTATGTAAAATGCTGGCTTGTCAGGAGTTGTCTCTCTTTGCCCGCTAAAAGCGTTTCGACCAACTTAGTTGAAAGCTGCTGCATTCCAATTCACGTATGGATGTATTGGGTCAGATAATTAATTTAACCCAGCGACTGTTACACCATCAACGTTAGTTAACTTTCCAAAAACTCAAGTCATAGAATAGCTACCTGTTACACCATACTGTGTTAGCCCGAGTTTCCCCCGGCCCTGACACCAGACTAGATGTCTGGTGTGGGACATCTATCTGTCAAAATGTCCAAGTCTGGTGTCGGGGCCAGAGGAAACTCGGACTACATACTGTGTATAATATATATATCATCGAAAATACATATTCTTTGTCAATTTCTTCATCAATGGTAACCGTTTACGCCTAGCTTGATATTCCCAAAACAATGCATAACTAGTTACCGTAAGCGTACTTATCAGTTTTAGCGAACTCAATTTTTAGTGCATTGTCTAACTTTATTTATCTGATAAGCGCATTGATAAACTGGCGCATCCACAAAGTATGTTATATAGAAAAGAAAACGTAATTTAGCGCAATATTTTAAGTGCGAGCAGCGCTAAAATAAGACTACCGCTGAAATATGTATTCAATTTGAAGACATGCTTCACATGCCGAATATAAGTTTAAAACTTGATACATCAGTGGTTCATTTACTTCAGTTTTCGAACCAAACGATAGACAATCACAACGAAAACGCGTAGGTTTATGGGATCATCTACTTTTAAACCCATTTGTCACTTCTATTTGGGGACACAAAAGCGACCATAATAAATATGCTGCTCCCATTGCAATATTTGGGATCTTTATCTTTCTTTCTACTTCTAACTACTTTTTATTTCCAAACGCCTTGCTTGGCAACACCTTTCTTTGGCTTGAATATTGAGCGCTCGCCCAGCTAAGGAAGGCAATTGGTTCTGTACCCAGGCTGGGACATACCAAAGTCCTTAAATATGGCAGTTGTTATTTCCTGCTTAGCGTTCAGCATTTAGGGGAATGGCAACAACTGGTCCACCCATTGTCAGTATAATGTGACCGGGCGGAATGCTGTTCTTGGTGCCTTCGGCATGATATTTCAGTGAGATAACACTATAAAGTCGGCATCAGATCCGCGCTATCACAAGAGTCAAACACACCAACATATCCTGTCTCCTGTATACACACACGCAAGCACACATGGAGGCATGTCCTTAAATGAGCTTAGCTGTTAATAGGATGTTAAACAAAATTAAACCAAACCATCAAGTCTTGGTCTTATTCCCAAGACCATTCTCACGATCAAAATCAGATCCGTGCTCAAACCAAATTTCATGTTCTTGTCATAAATAGTTAAATTTGTACAATTTTCCAACAATTTGGAGGAACTTTAGATGTTATTTTATTTTGTTTAACAGCTAATGTCATTAAGGACGTGCCTCTATGTGTGTAATGTATGTGTGCTGGAGACACGGTATGTTGATGTATTAGGAGGGTTGAAGCAATGATTCTGACTTTATTCTTTCTGAATGTGGCACATTATCTCAGTGAGCTAAAAAATTGGTTTGAGCAAATAATTCATGCTCGGTATGGGAATGGTTTCGTGAATAACAGGCTCAAATACATATGCCAGAAGAGTATTTGCGAATGAATAATCTAGGTAGCAAACTTCTGAGACATGTAGAGATATTGAAAGCATATGTCTTGCAGATATTGTTACTGATAAGCTGGAATACCAAATAGAGGATAAGTTGAATTATCTCGACAAATCAGGGTTTCACAAACATGTTCCTGAAGAAGGATGTTTTTTTGTACACACTCCTCCATAAACTAGAAACCTCAAACTTACTACTTTCGATGAGATATTTATGTGAGAAAACAAATTAATATGTTCAGGCATCAAAGAACGATTTCAAGAAGTGTAACTGTTATTTTGGAACCCTTCGGCGGAGCTAGAGGAGATTATATCCAACTGAATTCTGTACTGAACTTCTGGATATATCACCAACGAAACGGAAGAATTTTCTTATCTATTCTTTTTTGAAAAGAATTAAATTCTCTGGGAATTATCTGACAACACGAGAAAGAAAGATAACATTTACTAAAATACTGAATAGGTATGAAAGGTGAACATGGATGTCAAGACATAGATCTCTACGAAACGAACAAGTAAACCAGGTGAGGATAATTAGCCATGTAAGGCCATCCATCTACTCTGTTACAATGACGTGGACAACTTCGACAATGTCAGCCCTTCACTGCGGCATTAAGCTTTTATACCATGTATGGGCATCATTATTGAATATCTATCCCAACAAATAAAACACCAAACAACAATCCTTCTCCCGGTATTTAGTTGGATATTGCAGGAACAGTTTCAACATATCACACATGCAGTTTTCTACAAGATACGTAGCGCTGCAATCTGTGCACAAATCCCAAGGAAATACATTTGATGAAGTTATGGTTTGCTTTCCAGAGGTTATAACAGAATCTTCGACTTCTGCAGGATACTATAAGTACATCATCTAACTAAAGAAATCCAACTAAAGCAAGCAAAGATTTCGAGGATAGCATGCCCAAGACTGAGAATATAAACCACAAAAAATCATTAAGCATGCCAATTCTAAAACATAAAATAGAAAAGAAAATTCCTCACCTGGTAAAGAACAACACGTCAGGAGTTTTCACAGAAAGAAAGTTCTTAGCTCAGTACTAGTACATAGCGAAGGTCGTAACAGATATAAATACTAGCAAATCCCAAGGATCCGACAACATCCACACAAAGTTGAGAAGGAGCTTGGTCCTATCATTTTAGAGGTCTTGGTAACCATCTTAAGCCAACCACTTGACACAATATGTGTACCACAATTCTGAAAACAGTGTATGATGACAAAGATATTAAGAACAATCTTAAAAAATTAGGCCGATGAGCTTATTAAACGTGGTATTTATAAAAAAAGACGGAACATATGAGAGACAGGATCATGAGCAACCTAGCCGCTGATAACAATCTAAACAACAGAGGGTTTGAGTTTTTCAGAGGCAGGTCTACAGTTCCTCCGCTACTCAAGGTGGTCGACCACTGCACTGAGATATTAGCTGATGGAGGAAATGTTGAAGTTGTGCTCATGGATTTCACGACGGCTTTCGATACCGTTTCTTATGGAATGCGTTAGGCAGGGACCTAGGGAAAATCCTATTTGTCCTCTGGTATCCCAGAGACATACTAATTCATAGCATCCTGTTTTCGAAAGGCACAAAATATACACGGTTGGAAATCTTTCAGAGCCTCTTCACAACTCATGTGTTGCCGGGCAAGTAGCGATTGAGGTTCCGCCAAGAGAAATGTAAGCTGATGAAAATAAGGACTAAGGAATATAACGAAGACTGTAATTCAAACTTCAACAAGACGACATAATCATCGACAATAAACAATTAAATGCGACCGAATACAAGGCAAATAGAACTATGGGAATTATACTCTTTCTACCCGCTGTGCATATCTGTTGTCAGAATACGCCGTTAGTATCTAAATTCCACATAATATGAGAATATGGCAGAGCATAAACAAGGTATGTAGGAGTAACACGAGGAAAGATTTCATAAACTGTTATCTATTACCACTGTTCCGTAAGAGGTGTCTCTGGCCCTGGGTTCATACAACCGTTTGCTTATTGAAGTTTTTTTTTGTAAAATCGACTATTTGTTTTTCACAATGCAAACTAAACACAGGCATTGTGACAGCTACAATTCTAGGCGATTCAAAGAAAAAAACATAGATATAGTTTTTCATTAATACTTTTGTTACTTGAACTAAGATTAGAGCTTGATTACAGAATCTGAGTTGAATATGGGGTTGGCTTAATGAAGCTGTGCCGTGATTTCACCTACTTGTTGAGACCGTTCATGGTGTCTTACCATAATGAGTTGGTGTCTCCTCGGATGTAGCTTCTATCTCTTTGTTATCAACTGTATGTGCCAATTTGTTTTGTCGGTTTTTTTCCAAAATGTGTTCATTGATAATAAAATGTGTTATACAAACGTTCCTTTCCTTCCACAGACATACAATTGATTAAGTTTACTGATATCCCAGGTGGTGTCAATGTATTCCTCGTATTACAAGATAGCGACAATAGGACGACACAGATGTAATATGTGATCAATCCGTATGACTGACGGTCCACCACCTAGACTGCATCACTAATGCTATCTGAGCTAATTAACAACTTTAAAATAATGTCATAAGTAAGCAGCCGTCATCACATCACGTACTTGTCTTCCTGGAAGTATTTTACAATTCAAGGAGAATGTTGTGGAGTAATAGTTCTGTTTTGTTCGTTTGCGTACTTCCAACATGAGCATTTCTATACAGTATATAAGTATCATACTCTTGTTTAACCTGTGTGCCATTTTGCCTGTAATGAATCATTTGCTTCATTTGAAAAACATAAAACAAACACATATATGACAACGAGCCTGAAGAAATACTTTAAGGGCATGTCTACCTCCGACAATGACATTGCACCTGACGGTATGATTTAAGGGCATTTGCAACTCCGACAATGACATTACACCTGACGGTATGATTTTAGAGCATGTGTCCCTCCGACAATGACATTACACCTGACGGTATGATATAAGGACATGTGTACCTCCGACAATGACATTACAGATGACGGTATGCTATAAGGACATGTGTAGCTCCGACAATGACATTACAGATGGCGGTATGATATAAGGACATATGTACCTCCGACAATGACATTACACCTGACGGTATGCTTTAAGGACATGTGTAGCTCCGACAATGACATTACAGATGACGGTATGACATAAGGACATTTGTACCTCCGACAATGACATAACACCTGACGGTATGATATAAGGACATGTGTAGTTCCGACAATGACATTACACCTGACGGTATGATATAAGGACATGTGTAGCTCCGACAATGACAGTACAGATGACGGTATGATATAAGGACATGTGTAGCTCCGACCATGACATTACAGATGACGGTATGATATAAGGACATTTGTACCTCCGACAATGACATTACACCTGACGGTGTGATTGATGCTATATCTGTCATTTGTTTTTTATGGGAACGTGAATTATATATTTCAGTTGACGATATGTTCAACAAATAACTTCGTGGTGATATACATTATGTTTTTAAAGCGCAAAACGTTATTCCTATGTTTAAGTCTGGTCTGAGGATCTATTACAAACCATAGACCAATATCGTTTTGNCAATGATATAAGGACATGTGTACCTCCGACAATGACATTACACCTGACGGTGTGATATAAGGACATGTGTACCCCCAACAATGACATTTCAGATGACGGTATGATATAAGGACATGTGTAGCTCCGACAATGACATTACAGATGACGGTATGATATAAGGACATGTGTACCTCCGACAATGACATTACAGATAACGGTATGATATAAGGACATGTGTAGTTCCGACAATGACATTACAGATGACGGTATGATATAAGGACATTTGTACCTCCGACAATGACATTACACCTGACGGTGTGATTGATGCTATATCTGTCATTTGTTTTTTATGGGAACGTGAATTATATATTTCAGTTGACGATATGTTCAACAAATAACTTCGTGGTGATATACATTATGTTTTTAAAGCGCAAAACGTTATTCCTATGTTTAAGTCTGGTCTGAGGATCTATTACAAACCATAGACCAATATCGTTTTGCCCATTTTTTCGATAAAAATTTGAAAAACATATTTACGGTGAATTCCCAAACTTGTGAAGATCAGCATTGGTTCCATACGCAATAAGTCTACTGTACGAAATCTGCCGTGCTCCATTGATTGTGCGTCTAACGCTTTCGACAAAAATACATCTACAGGCTCTGGAACATGATTTGTTTTCTGTCGTTATATGACATTGCCTGTTGCAAAGGCGTTAAACCCCAAACAAACAAAAACAATGTTTTTTCTATAGCTTTTGACATATTGATCAGGTGGGTAACACTTCAAGCTGGTTTCCAGTTTGTTTTCTCAGTAACTGATATAACAGAATGGTTGTTGAGAGGACATTTTTTTCTGGTGTTCCCGCGGTATCAAAAATATAGCCCTGGCTATTTTTAGTATTTACATGAATTGTTTGCCTGGTGTTTTGATAAATTGAATTTCGGATGTTTTTGCTCATGATAGCCAATCATTGTGAGTATAAATCATCTGTTTCTGATAGTAAATAACTACAAAATGACACTGATTGACATTTTAATTGTTTGATGTAAAAAAGTGGCTCATAGGGGTCACTATTAAAATGTTAAACACTATACTCGTTTAGGGAAGAAAGCAGACCTATTGAAATTTTACAGCCAATGGAGGTGAGGTTTTAACTACACTATCATGTGATAAAGACTTGATACTTGAACTGTTAAAACGTTCTTTTGAGTCTTCTAAAAATGTCATTTCGTATAAGATAATTTTATACACGTTTAATCAGAAGACAGAATGTTGTAGTGAGATCAGGTGAACACAACAAACACTAAACTTTGAACCAAACTGTTCCGAGAAGATTTATTTTTTCTCCTCAATAAATCAAGTTTTCAGTCCCATTCTCGATTTCACATTTTCAATAGTTTCGATCTACCTTCTAAATCATAAATATGATACTTTGTTTCATTTTTAACTTCTTCATAGTTTGTTTGTCTGCTCTTGCATTGTATTAAGTAAAACATATGGATATTTAAGCTCCAAGAAAAGGTCCAAATGATTGTGAGAAGAAGCAAATTAGATATAAAAGTGATGTATTGAAAACAAAATTGACCTAATTATTTCCTTCAGTGACCCATATGGTTTAAATTTTGTGACACTGTATTGAACATCATGAGAGTAAAAGCATTTAAAATCAGATATCTAGGTTTGGAGAAAGAAGACGTCTGCTTAATCATATATTCCGTCTTTGCGTATCGCAGAGTTATCTTCTCTTGNTTGCACCTCCGACAATGACATTACAGATGACGGTATGATATAAGGACATTTGCACCTCCGACAATGACATTACAGATGACGGTATCATATAAGGACAATTGTACCTCCGACAATGACATTACACCTGACGGTATGATATAAGGACATTTGTACCTCCGACAATGACATTACACCTGACGGTACGATTTTAGAGCATGTGTACCTCCGACAATGACATTACAGATGACGGTATGATATAAGGACAATTGTACCTCCGACAATGACATTACACCTGACGGTATGATTTTAGAGCATGTGTACCTCCGACAATGACAATACACCTGATGGTATGATTTAAGGACATTTGTACCTCCGACAATGACATTACAGATTACGGTATGATATAAGGACATTTGTACCCTCCGACAATGACATAACACCTGACGGTATGATATAAGGACATTTGTACCTCCGACAATGACATTACAGATGACGGTATGATATAAGGACATTTGTACCTCCGACAATGACATTACANTTTCAATAGTTTCGATCTACCTTCTAAATCATAAATATGATACTTTGTTTCATTTTTAACTTCTTCATAGTTTGTTTGTCTGCTCTTGCATTGTATTAAGTAAAACATATGGATATTTAAGCTCCAAGAAAAGGTCCAAATGATTGTGAGAAGAAGCAAATTAGATATAAAAGTGATGTATTGAAAACAAAATTGACCTAATTATTTCCTTCAGTGACCCATATGGTTTAAATTTTGTGACACTGTATTGAACATCATGAGAGTAAAAGCATTTAAAATCAGATATCTAGGTTTGGAGAAAGAAGACGTCTGCTTAATCATATATTCCGTCTTTGCGTATCGCAGAGTTATCTTCTCTTGGGAGCAGGTATTGATTGTTACGTCATTGATTTGTGCGAGAAAAGTACGTCGTTTTCTCAAAAATTGATGACGTTACTTTCACAAACAAGTGACGTAACAACCAATACCTGCTCCCAAGAGAAGATAACTCTGCAATACGCAAAGACGGAATAGGGCGACCAATGTGGAACCCTTAATATTTGGTATTTTCCTTTTGTGTCCTCTGCTTAAAGGGCATTGTGGAAGCCCTTGTTTATACGCTGTACCAATTGCTACAGTAGGAGACGTTATCCTGCCCTTATACTTTCTATCCGTGATTTACACCAGTTTTGTTAAATTTCGTGTCCCTCTTGACAATGCGTTCGTTTTTCTGTGGCTGCTGTATGGCCCTCTGTCACATTATTGTGTTGTCGGGCCATGAAGACTTAACAAACAGACATATTAAGTACTCCTGTGTTGCTTGTGGGTGTATCGTAGATCTTTTATTATTAGTGATGTTCAAACCAAACAAAATGTCCACTAACACAAGAGTATTATTGACCAGTTCTGATGAACATTTACAGATTTATTTGATATGCTATGTGTCGGGAAAACTGATTTATAGCTGTGTTATCAGGCGCGTAGCTACCAAGTAAGCCAATAAGCCCGGGCTTGCACATGGTTTTGACAAGTATAGGTCTTCATGACGTTTTTTTTTCTTGCTGATAGTATAAAGTTTTGAATATATAGTATACATAACTTAGGTAAAAACCAGACAATGTATGTATGTATGGAGGGTGTACAAAGCAATACCGACGGTTAATCTTCAGAATTCCACTGGATCCACGTAAATAGGTATATAGATATACAAAAAATAGGAGTTTTTTTCTAGCGGATTAAAACGAGAAAACAGACATCAGGACGTGGGAAATAGCTCCTGAGACGTTCTAGAAAACATTGTTTTCATGGGGGAGACCCCCCAGACCCCCCTTAAAGGGAGGGGAAGACCCCCTCCCGTACCCTCCCCCAGCTCGCGCTTCGAGCCTTGCGCTTCGCCCCCTCCCCCGAAGCGCGAGGCTCGAAGCGCGAGGCTCGAAGCGCGTAGCGTTCGGAAACCCCATGTCGGGCTTACACACGGTAAAGGGGCTAGCTACGCGCCTGGTTATTAAAGTAATTTCTTATTTAAGAAGCAAATCGGCACCAGTGTCTTAATTGTGTCTGTGTGTAGTAACTTGTTAAATTAGTTTTTTAGCTAGTTTGTTGGGAGATTCATATTTCAGATTTGCAGACTTAACGAGATGATTTTCATTACGATTTCTGTTGGAATAACAGAAAATAGTCTACCAAGTAAAGAAAATATAATAGCCATTAACACATCGTGCTGTGGCGTCTTTAACATTGCTGTTATCTGTATCCAGAAACTAATTATTTGTTAAATACGTTTCAGAGTTAATGATGTTTTTTATCAACTATGTAGCAATTGCATCATATTCTCATTAATATATAAGAATAGTATCTCTTTTTACCGATCTAGACTTCTCTTTGATACGAGGAGAGAATGAAATCTAAACAGCTTTAGTACGATAGCGTCGTCATTCTTTATTGGTTTAAATGAAGCCTACTGAAACCAACATAAGCAATTAGTTGTCTGACGTCATAAGTACTTATCATCCATCATCGAGGTGAGGAAAGCCTTATCGTCATACTCCCCTCGTTTTTTTATGTTGTTTGATCCTTTTCACATTATTTTTACAGCATTCAGTGCTCCCCCTACTTCGCCCCCTCAAGTTTACTGGACCTACACGCACTGTGTTAGCCTTATGCGAGGCACATGTATTTCCAGATACAAAATTAAATTCAAATAAACCATTTGGATAATGAAACGACAAGTGAAATTTAAGGTAAATATGATTGTTTTTAAATTGCCAGAAAATACATTTCCATGATAAGTGATCAGGCTTATTTGTCGAGTGTACAAGCACCTATTATAATGTAAAATAAGAACGACCTATTTTTTTTAATGCTATCTAAAATAGTATGCTTTATGTATATTATTATTAGTGTTCACTACGTCAAACATCCCATATTATCTAAAATGCCATATTGTCTACACCTGAATTCACTGACACTGCCAGTAATCACAGTACTACATATATAGTTTATACCTGTTCTCCATGCAACACTATATAGCCAGCACCTGTATTAATTAAAACATTATGTATATATGAATACGTTATTTTACCATATAGCCTACACCCTTACATAATACAGTACCATATCGACTATAATTGTATTCATTATGGTGTAGTAGCCGAAACAGCAAACCCAGAAAACCCAGCTTTACAGTCAGTATTTTATCCAAATTATACACACCTTTTCAAACGCAATGAGAAATCAATTCCATCTTTTCGCGTAGGGCTTCAAAACTTACTGGAAAATTTAAATTTAGACCAACAATCAGTCGAGATTTTTTACAATACCTAATATTCCACCATGGACAATTCAGCTACTCGAAACAAATTTAGAATAACACAATTATGTAAAATCTCATACTCTCCCGGTTCAATACAAAAGTTCTTTTTGGAGTACATCTCGAGATTTCCTTTGCATAACATCTGATACACCGACGGTTCTAAGGTCGATGAGAAAGTTGCTGCAGCATGCGTTGTCGGCAACGTGTCTTCTTCCTGCCGTTTACCTAATAATGCCTCTATTTTCACAGCTGAAGCAACTGCACTTGGTCTAGCTTTGGATGAAATAGAAAAGAATAAAATGAAAAAAGCTATTATCTGCTCCAACTCTTTTGTCGCAAGAATAGCACTACAGTGCTAATGTTATTATGTTACATGTATATGCGACGTTAAATAAAGCTTCTTGAATCTTGAATCTCTTTGTCACTAATACAAAGTATTAAAGACCGGAACTTAACAACAATCTTGTACAAAATATAGCCCTCCGTATTAACAGAATGTTAGTTTTCTGTCAACTGATCTTGACTTTGATTCCCGGCCATGTCGGAATAAATGGAAACGAAAAAGTAGACAGAGCTACTAAGGCAGCACTTAATCTCAATACGAAAGATATCAAACTGCCTCATTCTGATTTTGAACTTTCAATATCTTATTTTATTAAAACGAATTGGCAAAATAAGTGGTCTGAAGAAAGAAACAATAAGGTTCATGTGCAAAAGGTAGAGCAGAACGCAGAGAGGAAATTGTCCTTTCGCGACTACGCATAGGCCATACCTACATTCGAATAGCTTCATTTTGCATGGGGAAGACCAACCTTCTTGTCATGCCAGTGATCAGCCACTCACGGTCAAACATTTTATGATTGAATGCGCTGATTTCAAACAAATACGTGACAGATTTTATAATGTACCCTCTATGAAACGCTTATTCGATACAGTTTCTGTGCAATCAATCTATGATTATTTACATTCAATTAATCTCTATAATAAATAAGATATGATATATTTTATAAACAATTCGTTTGGTATTGATATATTTGGCAACTTTACACATTTTAACCTTTTGTTTCTTGTTTTTATGTATTCAGTCTTTTGTGAATGTCTATTTTGACACTGTTGTTTGGCCCTCAATGACTCAAATTGTCGATGGGCCGTAAAACAATACAATACCTTGTAGCTAAACGTGAATTCACTACTATACCATATTGTCAATTGTATAAACTTTATTATCATATAGTTTGACCTGGTGATCACTATAATAACATATTTCAACCTGTATTCATTACAATACCAACCACAGAATCTATACCTGTATTCACTAAAATATCACATTTTTATTTTAACTTAAAACAGTATAGTCTATACCTGTTTTTATTACAATATTATTTTCATCTGTATTAACTAAAAGGAAATATAGTCTATACCTGTATTCATTTCACTTTTATATTTTTTATCAGTCTTTCCTATATTCATTACACTACCATATTTTTATCTGTCGTTAGTAAAGTAGTTTATAGTATTTTTTATCTGTACTTCATAGATATACTAGTATATATAATACGACACAGTCTATATCTGTATTCATTACAATACCTCGCCTCGGGCGATAATGGTTTTCTCGGGTTGACAAATTCACTGTCACCTGCTAATGAACGTCATATTTATATACTGTCGTTAAAACAGTAGTTTATAGTATTTTGTATCTGTACTTAATAGATATACTAGTATACATAATACGATACAGTCTATATCTGTATTCATTATAATATCACATCATATTTTTATCTGTCGTTAATACAGTAGTTTATGGTATTTTTTTTATCAGTACTTAATAGATATACTAGTATATATAATACGACACAGTCTATATCTGTATTCATTACAATATCACAATATATTTTCATCTGTACTAAATACAGCATAATATATTCACTCATACATTCACTATATTAACACCTGATCTGGTTATGCATTTAATACGTAATAGTCTAAACAGGTACCTATACTAACATGTGGCCTCCGCCGTGCCTTAATGACGTCATCTTTAGATGTTTGCGTCGTATGAAGACAGTGTCATCGGACGACGGTGCGACTCGAGGACTATATTAAAATGTCATCTCATTTACATGACATATCAGTTACGCTTATTGTGACATATACACAGTATTGTGACATTTCATCGGATCAAATGAGTCTAAGACTACCATTTTCTACTCATAAAGAAGAGAGAACAGATATTTTGTTCATTCGTCACTGCAATGTGACAGTTGGTCCCCCTACATTACGATATACAGGTAATAGGCAGTGTATCATTTACCTGTTTTCTGTACTTTATCATAAGCTTGTCGAGGTACACTTACAACGATTTTGTCCACGATGTTTTACGTTTTGTAAAAATAAGCGAAACCTGTAATATACTTCAATAAATACAGAATCATCCATTAACGCGCGTTCAGAAATGTCCCGTTACCTACATCTGTAAATATAGGCAATCAAAAGTGACCGTTCCTTACTGGCGATGAGCTAACAGGTCGCGTGGTACTTGTGACGTCAAAGTGGCACGTTTTGGTCACTGGTCCATATAACAGTAGCTAGGGTTCAGGAGCTACACCGCTCCTATATATTTCTGGATTTGTTCAATGGACACGTCTGATAGTGTGGTTCTTGGCATGAACTACTTACTTATACAATTCTCTTCCAATTTAGGTTGAAGACATATATTATCACTAGATCTAATACAAAATAACATGACGTAAGAGCCAGTTTAATTATTTGCAATGTACCGTTATGTTCTGAAATCTGCTGATAAATCGCATGTATTACTCCTATATGTATACATGCATACTTACATATCCACATTTCATCATATAAAAGTGAAAGTATTACCAAACAGCTTTTGCATCTGAGTTTGGTGTAGTATTAGAGCACGTAGACATGGAACACGTAAACTTTCATTCAAAGTTTAAAGTCATCTGTTTCAAAATGATGTAGATGGTATTGATATACATATTATAACTAAGAACTTATGTTTACTTTAATCAGAGAAATATTCCATTTCTTTGTAAAGAATTATAATGACACGTGGTAGTAGATGAAATATGAGTATTAAAAAAAATGGATACATTTATTTAACCTGAAAATAATAACGATGTTACAGATATTATAACAGGTACAGTACTAGCCGCCTACATGTTATTACAATCTTAAATTATTGTTGATTAAGTAAAGATTCATTAACTAATCTTAATATCAAAGATTGTTTAAAATTCTGTAATGCATTGTCTATAAATTTCAACTGATACAATAACAGTTGACTGAATGTTGGTTTTATATTTCCTTTATTTTATAGTTATATCAGCAAAATTTCAATCTCAAGCTGATTTTGTGTGGACATACACTGTAGATAGGAAAAATGTTTATCATTTCCACTTATCATAATATCACAAATGTCAATATTGTCAACATTTATTCAAAGCTGGGGCTATTGGCGCTTATATGTGGTACATGATGTACAAAAAAACGATGTATAGAGAATGTATAGAGATGATGTACATAATACACAATATAATCAACTAAGAGGTTCTGCTAGTTTCAAAGATAAACTTCCTTAATATACATAGCTGTTTACTATTTTTGACACTTAACAACTGCATAGTCGGAAAACCGCACTCTTAGATTTTAAAATTAATAGAAGCGAAATTCATCTTTCATGTCTGTGGAGGTACATTTCTTACAATGTCTTTGTTCTGAAGGAACTTTTCTTTTTCTTCCAGTCTCAATGATTGCAAAGAAGTTTACTGAGACATACATGTATTCTATACTTTACAGGAATATACTTCGTAAGATAAAATTGAAGAAAACAATTCGTACTATAAACCGCAATAAAGGCTTGGTTAATAACACCGTAGGCATGAGGTATAGACGGAATTATAATATTTTAATGAAACTACTTTGAATATGTGTTTACCATTATACTGCATAAATAATGGAGTAATGTGTACAATATGATGTGCAGTTAACGTGAAATGACCATTCGTTGTCATTTTAAATGATTACATTATATTAATGAACTACTAGTAACTCGGGCTGAACTTATATATTTTTGAAACATTCATTAAACAAGCTTACATGACCAATGTATTCAGCAATGGTATAAGGATGTTACAACCTTGACCAGAGAAATAATAATAAAGCGTGCCGCTACTTCTTCGATACCGGAAGAAATGCGACCAATATCGCCACAAGTGGCGATCTTGGTTGGAGTTTCTGTGACGTGGAACAGAAAGTGGAGGTCTGTAGGCTCTGGTTAAGGATTAATGGAACCGCTCACGATATACTAATGTATAAAATAAATTAGTGGTCAAAAGGAAAACGGAGAAAGTTGGGAATGTCGTGTAAACCAAGATAAGTTAAAATTCGAAACCGGTCGGTATTCTCGTCCAGTTACACCTTTACAAGATCGACTTTAGACGCTGCTTTATATCATATGTATCACAGGCGCCTATGTTTTAACTTTATATAATTATGTACAGTGCTAGTGATTTTACTTATTTTAAGGTGTGATAATGACTTTTAGTGTCTCATAAGCCAGAGTTGGCTGGATGTCGATAACTGATCGATTTAAATTTTGAAATAGCTTTTACTTTTTGTAAAATCTGCTGTAGTTTCAATGTATATCGATACGTGACAATTAAATAAAACAAATTGTATTGTATTGTTATAATATGTAAAGTTAGGATATTTCATATGATATTCCCTATTATTATGATGAAGACTATAATAGATGAAGTGGAAACAATTTTATAAATAAATAAAATTTTACACCAAAAATCAATCATATTCACATGGTAAGACACTTTATAGTACAGACTATAGTTTACCTGTAATTAAATCCTATTGTTCTCTAACTGACACCCAATCTCACCTAGCATACATCCAACATCTTACCTGTATATAGGAAAATACCAAATGTATGCTAGGTGAGACGACACCGTATATCACCTGACCTCGTACCGAGTTCAAAATATGCAGATATAGATGGGGTGTCACCTGGCCTGTCTGTCATCTGAGTACCGAGAGATACGGGGTCTTGGTCACTACACGTATCATTGCATCAAATGATCGTAAAATATAACAATTATGATAAATCATGGCCAATTTTTTTTAAATAAAGACTACTTGTATATGGGTTACAATAAGTATATTAATATGCCTCTTCTTTATAAAACCGTGTCTGATTTGATATAATAAGAAAATAAAGTATCGCCTCGACCTTTCGCTCTCGAGTTTCCCCGGTCATATATCTCTGATTTGGAACTTCTCTAAAACAACATAGCAAGATCAAGTTCAAGTTCAAGTTCAAGTTCTTTATTCACCAAAAGTCTTAAGACTTATAGGTACAAAGTAATCATGATATATTGTACATGTATATATGTTATAGGAGAGTGACTATAAGCATACAAGTGCAAACTAAACAAAGAACATAATACAAAAGCACAAAAATTATAAATACGTGTAGCTAATTAATCAATTTCGCCGCTTAGTGGCTAGATATAAATATTTACCTAGATTTGACAACTCTTTGACATTATTTACAGATAAAAGTTGGACAAGTTTGTAAACAGAGGGACTCTTATAATAATACTTCTTTATATACTTTAACCTCAAATCATTATAAAAAGGACACACAAAAATGAAATGAAATTCGTCCTCGACGTCTCCCAAATCACATTTGCTACAGTTTCTATTTCTGCGAATGATATTATTGTGTCTACCCTTTTCGATATTCAGTTGATGAGACGACGTTCTAAATTTAGTTAACATATATTTGTATTTTGTTTCAATATGTTTACGGAGATAAAACTGAATACTATGACTGTCTATAAGATATTGATATAGTCTACCTTTTGATGAAGCTGCTATCTTTGCCAACATATTTTGCTTAGTAACATCTTTCAATCTGTGTTCAATAATTTCAAAAGTGTTTACCAATGGTAGATTCGATTCAAAAATATAACCAAGACCTAGGGCAGTTAATTCATTCTTAATGTTACAAATCCACGGATCATTCACGTTGACACATTCATCATAACAAGTTTTTAATATCAAATTATCAGATTTCGTCAACTTCAACCAATATTTGAATACTTTTAGCTTTCTTGTAACAATTAATGGTAGTCTACCCAATTCACAATAAACTAAATCATTGAATGTAGATTTACATACTCTAAGGACTTTTTTGCAGAAATTCAAATGAACTCTCTCTATATCAGGAGCTTTGTGAAACCCCCATATTTCTGCACCATAGCTTAAGATGCTGCTGACATAAATATCAAAGACAGAGCATTGGGTTTCCAAATTCAAACAATGGTTCTTTAAAGAGGATGATAATGAAAATAAAGCCTTTCTTCCTTGGTCCGCTAAATGCTTTTGGGTTTTATAAAATTTACCATTATAATTAAAAAACATTCCCAAATATTTGAAACAGTCAACAATTTCTATGTTCTCATTATTATATTTCCACACTTCATTATTTCTTATGTTTCCCCCGTTTCTAAAAACCATGACTTTTGTTTTATCAATGTTGACTTCCAGATCCCATTTTCTAGAGTAACTGTGTAAAGAATCTAACATGTTTTGCAATGCAGCTGGACTATCAGCGAAAAAAACCATATCATCAGCATACATTAGCAGGAAAAGGTTAAGCATCTGTAAATCAATACTTGGACAATTATCATTAATAAAATTAATTTCAAAATCATTCACATACAAAGAAAACAACACAGGTGACAATATTTCCCCTTGTAAGAGACCGGTATAATTAGGGAAACAATGACTTAATTGACCCTCAAATTTTACACAGGATTTGACATTATCATACAAAGATAATAATATTTTTAAAAATTTTCCACGAATACCTTGGTGTATTAATTTACTCCACAGTTTTCCTCTATTAACAAAATCAAATGCTTTTTTTAAATCTATAAAGCAACAGTAAAGTCTCTCTTTTTTACGCAATTTCTTGTTAATTAATGTTTGTAAAACAAATATGGCGTCAATGGTTGAACTGCCTTTTCTAAAACCAAACTGAGCATCTGTTATTATACAATTATTATTATTATACAAAAGATGCACACCACGTTATGAGTGATAACAACACTATTCTGGAAGCCTGGTCATATCCATTGACACTTATAACATTTGCTTTCTCTATATGACCTGATGGGCTTTAACATCGCATGTTCTCTATTGGAAGAGCTTTATTCATCAGCAGTAATTGTTTAGACATAAAAAGTCTGTGTTAGGTTTGTTGTGACCTAGTTTCATTGATGAATAAAAGTGAGTTCTTGACGCTGTCATCTTTTAGTTAAATTACAAGGATTTAATATATTTTTACAAACGTAGTAGTAGTAGTAAAAAGAGCTATTGGCAATAAGCTTTCACAACGTTAACGTCGAAGGAAGAAATTATGTTTTGTCTTCGACAAAGTAATCAGAGTTGTGGTACAGGTTTAATTAGAATGTGTCAGGTTTAATCAAAGACACCCGTTTGCTTATGCTTCTCACAACCATCACATAATATGTATTTACTGCCCTTGGAAATAAATGGAGGAGTAGACCCTGGAGGATCGGGAAAGAATTGTTTTTCTTTATTCCAAATCATGTCATTATAGGGGGCGACTATTACCCTCCCCCGCCAAAATCAAGGGTTGAGTCTGTGTCTTCTGATTAGTCATTAAACAAACTCTAAACTGATTTGCTACCTCCATACATTCCTACGGATCTGCATCTTTCATATTTCCCTGCTCTTTATTTTCGGCGGTGCTTTGCATGCTTCCCTATACGACCGTCCTCATATGACTTTTGCCGTTGTGAGGACGTTAGACTCACAAAAAAAGGCAAAGTGAAGAACCCACGATAATAAATATCGGTCATGTTTAGATTACAGAGAGGATGTATTTATCGGAAGCTTTTCATATTGCATTTGTTATGTTTCCCTAACACGATGTTTCCTCTTGCCCTGACACCAGACTTTAGACAGTTTGACAGATAGATGTCTGGTACTGGGCCAAAACGCACTACTGTATAAACACGTGGAATTCTCCGACACCTTTTGGTGTCGTAAAGTTTTGTGGCGATGACGACAAAAATCTTTAATCACCAACAGCTGCTATACTCCGCCAGTAGAGTTCGCGGTGTTCAATTGTTTAAAATTTTCCACCTGAGCGACGCCATCTTTTAGGTTAAGCAAATTACACGGGAGTGACTCATCTACAACAAGAGGCGGTCCGAAATTCTTCTACATAGAAAAATGTATTCCGATCGTTTAGACATACAACCGTCTACATATGACATTGGCTGTTATGAGAATGTAAAACTCAACAAACAAACAAATGGAAGAACCCAACATAATAAATATGATTGAATTACAGTGAGGATGGTTTTATTGGATATATAGATAATGTTAAATCAAGTCATTGCTTCACATAAACAGGGATCCTGAAGTGTTAGAAAAATCATAATTCGAACTCGAAATCGAAAACAAGTTGGGCCTGCCTCATCATTGACACCTGCCATGTATACAACCATAATCTCACGTGCAAGGTTATTTCTGCAGTGCACGCATTTTCAATACATGTCTACAAATTATTTAAGAAATAACAAACATTACGGAGTATACATTTTAACCACAATCTCTCCATTATCAGTCCTTTAAGATTAATCAGTACTGACATTAAGATTATTTGTAAACGATGCTGAAAGTATAATAAATGTATCATGCCCTCTTTGTATTAATAGGAAGCTTTTCAAATCGCATTTGTTATGTAGTAAGTATTGTATAGATAATAAGTGCTCGTTTACCTAACACGATGTATGTACATGCTTTTTTTTCCCTCTAGATTATCAATGGGATTTATTCTTAATCATAATCATGTAATCATGATCAATTTCATTTTCAAAATATGTTTCAAGAATGCAAACCAGGCACGCCGAAATAACGACACTTTATCAATCACTGAAACAATTATATATTTATATTTAAGAACAGTGTCGACATCCGGAAAGGCATCTCTTTGATTTCTTTTATATATATTCGACCAGCAACTACAAATACATCATGGTTCAATATCGCTATAAAACGTTCTAGAACTGCGGTCGACAAAGGCTGTTCATGTTACTGAAATTATTATAGTATCATTTGAGGGTATCACATTTCAATTTTGTCATGAGAGATTTTGCTTCCAATCATTGCTTATTTAACAACTCTAGCGGATTGGATGACAATTCATTAAAGACATTCATAGGCTATCATATCACTATGTATTCAAAATATAAAATCTAAATATTTTTTATTTGGAATATAAATATCTGTCATAATGAAGGTACTCCAATGGACATTATAATGCTATCAAATACGTATTTCCAAAACGTTTTAATACAAAGAATATGTACTGATGCCAGTTTCAGAGAGTTTATTTCCTAAGATCAAGATGTTAGGGGCAGCCAGGAAAAGCCCTATTGGCCTTCCTAATGATCTGTTGTTTTAATGTATGCCACTGAATGTCGCTAGAAGCAACTTATATGGGGTTCTCTGTACAATTGAGAGTTATCCTCCGCAATCTTTGCTTAGGGGTAGCCCGAGTTTCCTCTTGCCCTGACACCAAACTTAGACATTTTGACAGATAGACGTCTGGTGTGGGACCAGAGCACATTTATTTATGAAAATGTGGAATTTGGTGTCGGAATGTTTTGAGATGCTGACAATAAAAATCTCAAATGACACAACACATATCTCATATGTGTCGATAAAATGGTTCCTTATCTATCCACAACGGTCTTTATTATCACCAACAGCCGCTATAATCCACCAGTTGAGTCCTCGGTGTTTAATCGTTCAAAATTTCCCACCGCAGCGACGCCATTTTGTAGGTTATTCAAATTACACGAGAGTGACTAATCAACAAATAGAGGCGATCTGATATATTGATGGATTGATCTACATAAAAAGAATGTACTCCGTTTCGGTCCGGATCAGTACGGTTTGTTGAGTTATTCCTGAGAAATTTGCAAAATCTACAAAATGGCGTCGGAGGATGATGGGTTGACCGATTAGTATTGCTTAACGTCCTATCAACAGCTATGGTCATTTATATGCATGCGTGTAGTGTATGCGTGCGTGTTTTGGGAGGCTGCAATATGTTCGTGTTTGTCGCCTTGTGAAAGCGCGGAACTGCTGCCGACTTTATAGTGCTACCTCACTGAAACATACTGCCGAATGCATCCAGCAAGACCCGTTCCATTATACGACTTAAGCAACTACCCAGATTACAACAAATAAGAATATCCCTCGTTATCTTCTTCACCTTCTTTCTTAATGGCGGTGTCTGCCTAGGCACCCGTCCTCATTTGACATTAGCTGTTGCGATGCGAGGATGTAACTTATGTATGGTGATGTACCAGCTTAACGTATGGACAGCTATGGAATATTCATGATATTACATTCTTCCTTTTTTGATAACACGTGTTTTCCCCCCTGTATTATATTTCGGTATATATAATGCTTGAACAAAACATTGTGCGTAAGTCATTGTGATCTTTCCTCTTTTATATCCTAACATTTAGAAATTTAATTTACTGTACTAAATTAAATTCTATCAAAGCACATATATATAGACAATAACTAAGTGCAAATTGAAAAAAAGGACAGGTCGGTCTTGAAACATTGCGACACATTTTGATTCTACATATTTCAAAACTATTGAATCTTATTAGAGATATAAAAAATGTTACTCCATATGCAAGTGTTCAATGTTTTCACTGTAAAGTCAAACACCGGCGGTTAGTCTCTATAAATAAACGTGAGATGAATGTAAGCGTAATTGAATAAGCTGCAAGATTTGCTATAGTTTTTCACAAATTCTGATAAATGTGACATTGACAACAGGCATTTACTGCAATCAAACTAATAGCAAAACAAAAAGTGAAGAGCGTCATTCCTATTACGCGATGTGCTGTAGGGATTCTCAACCATATTGTTGATAACCCGATTTCATGGACAGGGATTGCTGATCCGCGCATCCTTGAATTTAAACCTGCTTAAAGAATATTTCTATTCCACAATGATACATAGTGGAGATTGTGTTTCTTCCATAATTTAATTTTATGCGGCTGAATTGCCGATTCGCTACCTCGTATATAATGATTGGTTTCATGTGTTGTTAGATGCTGGACAGCAAAATCACTTAAAACTGCATTACTTTATTGCATGAACAAGTCTTAATACGGTAAAAATGTTCCTCAATCTTTTATGCAAGTGTGCTATAGATGTAACTCGATCCTATCCAATGAGGAAACCAAAGATAAGCTATTACTTACAACATCAAATGTTCGCTGTTAGTTTAGACCAACAGTTTTCGGTCGGGGATGTACAATGTACATTTCATTCTTGATTATTAACGAACTATTTAAGTGTACAACTCGACTATCTCAATTTGGACTTAACCGCATACCGGGTATATTCATATAAAATCATGAGGAGGTGGGGGATTTTGTTCAACATCGCTTTATTTGCGAATAGGATGTCGCTAAATAAAAACATCATTCTCTTTAAGGCCAGCTCATGGGGATTTAAATGTTTAAGTCTTTTAAGCTTTAAATATTACACTTCAAAGTATAAAAAAACATTTATAAACCGACATATAATATTGGTCACACTGTGGGATAATTGACTCGTGTTAAGGTCACAGGAATATGACCTTACTTCGGTAGATGTAGACGACAACGTCTCATATAGATAAAGCCTGAGAAAACAGACAGTACGTGATGACAGAGAGTCACACAAGTTTAGTTGCAGTTAAAAATGAGATTAGAACATTTTATTGTAATATAATGTATAATGGAAGTATTATCATAGATTTATGGCCATCTGAATGAACAGACACTCGGACTGGCGCGTTCAACACCATATCCAACACGTTCAGTACTAATAGCTTATAATGAAACCTAACCCTCTCCAAACTGATGCTGTGTAGATGCTGCTGTCGCCCACTCTTCCGACCGCTGCTAACTAGCTACTATGTTAGTGCTACGGTCATCCCACTCAACCCAAATGTCGACGGTTTTATACAATTAAGCACTGCGAAACGTATAACTAATCACTGTGCAGATTGATTTAGATGTAATGGAATACACTGCCAAGGGGAACAGGTCTGTCGATATAGCTACAATATTGGTAAGGCGCTCCCAAAGGCGATCAGGTATTACCACTGATAAAGTGTCTCAGATATCAATGTAAATCGTAGTCAAAACGAATCATGTAACTATTTTCTGTTTCAGTGACAGCAATAATATCATATACTCATTTAATAAAACAAACTTATCAAGTTTGAATTTTGAAGACACTATTTTGTTATTTATTTTGTCTTCGTTGAAAACAGCTTTACCTGTGTTTATATCATGTTACATGACATGAGTCAACAACAGCGGTCATTAGGAATACCTAGGAAAGGAAAGCAATGGAGCGTAGAAAGATATAATAAATAAGACGCTTTTCGATGATTGGTATATGCATATTAAATATATATTATTTCCATTTCTGTTGTTTAACAACTCTCAAATGAACCTACCATTCAACGTTATGTTGCAAACCAATAACGATAAGAACTAATGCACGTGATGATGCCGAATATATCTGACTGACGTGTGTTGCCTTGTAACCATTGACAACACAACGTTGTCCCCGCAAAGTTGGCTGCTGCACCGTTTAATAAAAAGTTCATTTTGAAATGCTTTTCAATGATCATGAATCGAAAACAAACTACACAGAAAAATGGAAAAAAGTTTTGTTTTGAACATAAAACAATTATTGTGTTTTCATGTATAATGCTTTGTAGCCAAGTTAAGGTAACACGTATTCTCCATCATCATCTTCCGCGTATTTCAATCCTCAAATGTCAAATGCGGTACTTGATTTGACACGTTTCGAATTTATCCAGGAAAACTACAAAGACTTTTATTAATAACAACTAAAATTATATTCCTTTCTTAAAATTCCTTTTTCATTATCGTTGCAAACATTGTACACAATTTACTTATGGGAAATCAAGGATGCTATTTAAACGTACTTTTTATGAGGTATGGTTCTGTTGTACAGAAACGATTCGGGAAGTCTTACAACGTTAGGTATCTATTGTAAAATTATTATCCATTAAGTAATCATAAAAATGTGAGTTCGTTTGACAATTAGAAAAGACAGGTAATGTTGTAATAGATTCAGACTACTTTGATCTAATATTCCAATGTAGAGTGTATAGAGGAAAGCCCTTTATCTTGTAGGTGGCTTGTATTCATATTCTGTTCTATTGACCACGGTTTTTCATATGAAACTTTAGACTAGCGGTCAACTCAAGGACCAATACAAAGTATCAGCTCATTGGAACATATCACAACATTGATACCGTTGCATGGTACCGCTTCTTCTCATGTTCTCTTAACAAAGGGCTAACAGAAGTAGACAAAGCCAAGTGGTTAAGGGGGAAAAGAAAGTAAGGTTTACAATTCGTCCACCAAGCCATTTTCAGTATCGTTCATTTAGGCATGAATGAGAAGAAAAGAAAGCGCCATGCGATAGGATACAGCAGGTTATTTCTTGGTCAAAATATCCATCTTCATGGGACTGCAAACCAATTCATCCTTACCATATATTATATATGTATATATAGATAATTTATTACAACGTTCTTTAATCAAATAATGCAAATGAATGAATTGTGATCTTCGAATTAAAATACTAACTTTGATGGTGAGAATATAAAACAATTTTTATTCAGCAGATATTCATTTTAGACAGTGCTTTAATCAAATAATAAATGTTCAGCATTGCCTTTACACATGGTTGTTTGTTCGGGCAGATTTTCAACGTTTTCGTAATCTTGTTTATCAATATTGCTTACACATCTGAACAATCGTTAACCGAACGTGACCAGTATAGTAACTTATCAATACACTAATTGGACAACAACCATGTCTCCCTTTATTCCGACTGATATCGTATGTTTTCGCAAGGCTAAAAATAATTCTATAATATCTTCTTCCGGCCACGCTCACATCCGGGCACACAATACCGTCACCCGGAAGTATTCAAGTCAATGTCAACAGTTAAATTCATAATGAGGCCATAATTGGCATCCGTTAATGAGGAAATATTCCCTTCATGATAGCAGTTTGTAAACACTCTCGTAAATTATTTATAATAATTAGTTTCCCATCGTAACACAATTTCAGCTTTTCATTTTAAGCTCAAAACTGTTTATTTCCATTAAAGTGAAGTTAATCTGACGAGAACATGTTCGCCTCATCAGTATTTCTACAGTTCACGACTGGGAAGTGATTCCTATCATGCAAAGTATAACTGGTCAGGTATCAAACGGACAAAAGATACTATGTTTTATGACAGGAACTGGCTGCATTGTTTGTTTTAGGTGTGCCGTATGTCCTCCCGGCTATTGCGTTGGATAATAGTGCCATATCGCTGACAACATCAGTGTAACACAGATTGAGAATGTCGGCTGGGGACAGATAAACGCACAGGAGTCTGTCTAAAGCAAATTGCATACATCATTGAGGTCTGTTTCAGACAAATATTTACTTACATTCTTCAAATCTCCAAATCATTACCTTTTCCATTCGTAATTTCACCAAGTGCTCTTCATATCAAAAAATCAATTTACCCATTTAAACAAACACTTGTAAGTTGAAATTCAAATACCAAAAAGGAAACAAATTTATACAATCGGGGAATGTCATTCTCGCTCTGCCAAAATTCCGTTTTTTATAATAACTGATGACAACAATCATTTTCAGGAGGTAGGTAACTAGGGCTTCAGAGCATGTATACATGTATATTTGTGTATATCAAAGCGGTGTGGGTGGAAGTAATCTTTCATCCAACTTACATGTACATCTGGTTCAGGGCCACATTCATTGCAACGTCTCTTCTTATAATAATTAATTATTTATTTTCACAAATTGATGTGTGTGTTGATGGGTTGTGGTAGTGATACAGGTGGTTTTGTTTTATTATATAAATGTGTAAACTCCTGTAACTATAAAACATAACGATGATGTTTCTTGGTAGTTACTAATGCAGATCAGTCTTATCAGTTCCATTTATTCATTCTTCAGAACTGATTTTAGTGATGTGGTCAGAACTGCTTACATTAGATTGTTTCATCTTAGTCTTTTATATGATTATGTCGGCAGTTTCGGATTTTTTGGAGTTACCTACCCTTTGCTAAATCGCAAACGACATTGTAAAAAGTGTAGAATAGAAACAACATAATGCCGGCTGTGGGCCATCACGAGGTTTTGATCAGAAAATGTCTGTAGCACAACGCAGACAATGCAATACCAGGGGTTGCTAGGATAATTTGGCAACATGATAAAAAAGGAACCCCTCATGTAGAATGCCGACTGTTGGTCAGCACAAAGGTTTGTAATGACGATAGGACTCTGAACAAATACTTACTTTACCTGGGGATGTCTGTCGTACAATACAGAACGTTGGCCTGCACAAGAGTCTGTCGAACACTCAGAAACAGTGAAAGGATTTGTTAAGGCGATATGACCCTTTACCAAGCCCTTTCTGGTAACATGGACTGTCTGCGTACACCGTTTCTCATAGTTACGCCCGTCATTGTTGATACAATTCAGTGCGCTCTTCTATCCTTGCTGGCGGCTATACACAGCCGGCCGATGACGTGATGGATCATATATTATTTACTATCTATTGAGCTTAGGAAAGTGCGAGCAATTGTGGAAATCTTGAGGGAATTAACACAGGGGAGGGGCAACACTTTACGATTAGGACCCCTAAATCGTCCCATTAATAATACAAGGTCCCGTGTGTTGCACAAAATAGTATGACATAACAATAATGCCTCACATGACAAAAGTTCTCATATTTTACCAGGTGCATAGAATGATAATTTCTAGACCATCCAAGTCCCCTTCCGATTTTTTTAATTTTGTTTCTCTCCACCCCGTGGGTGCCTCCTCTAGATATTATCCTGAAATGAGGCACTTTGGTGAATTCATGTTTTTCTCATTAAATATTTATATATTTTTGAATTATTACACAGCTAAAGGCATATACCTTTTAGACAGGTTGACACATGAAGACATGCGTCTTGTTGAAATATCGCCTAGTAACCATGGCTATATGTATATTCCATAATGCATATACTGAAATCTGCTATGATGATTATTCGTTTTGGTACGGAGATTTACACTGGCTCCAAGATCGAGACTTAAAAATGCAATTGAAATGGTTGTATTGAAATATTTAGGTTACCTTTGTTTTCTTTTTTTTTGTTCAATATCCAGATCCAATAAGTAGAGATGCATTGATTTCCATATTTTTTTTGACACAAATGCCTTTTTTTCTGTTTAGATTTTTTCCATGATATTTTATCATTGTTACACTATATCACCATAGTTACATTACTTCATCACAATTATTCTATGTTTAGGATGGTTCATATGTTTCTGGATGTTGCGGTATGGTCATAAGACAGCTGACAGATTTGGCAGTATGAACTTCTCCTGAAGGTGATATGATGTGAAATAATGCATACACTTTACACGAATTCAGGAAAATTTCATACAGCTCTATTGATCAAGTTTAAACTTTTGAATATCACATTATCTGAAACCTCAAATCATTATTGCTTCAAAAGTGATAATTTTGTCATATTGAACCGCTTTCTCCCTTTTAAATATTTTAATGCATTGTACATTATTTTATTTTAAAATAGCGGAAGCACTCTAAACGGGCAATTACGACTTATTACTCTTCGATATAATGTTCTAGGTTATGAAAATTAAAACTTCTATAAACTACCCTTCAACAAACTACCCTTTGACAAAATGTTCTAGCTCATATACATTAAGCTGCAATAAACTGCTTGCTATCTTGTCTCAATGACAGTTTACAGTAAAACCTTTATATTATCCTCTTCATATTAAGTAAACCCTTCATATCTTGACCCTTGTTCATGTACAGTAAAACATTGATTCAATTATTCTCGTTCATGTACAGTAAAATATTGATATTATATTCCACGTTTGTTATTTAATATTTTCAGTTAATCCTTGACGAAACTTCTCTTCATTTATCAATATACAATGTCTTGATCTGATTTTCCTCGTTGTCACATAGCAATAAAACATTGATACCCTGATCCTTCTGATCACTTTAAAGTAAAACCTTTTTATTTCGTCCTTTTTTTGTTTCATCTACTTGTTATCAAACAGAAAAGTGTGAGTTTAAGGGCTATCACTTACATTGGGTAAAGCCTTGCTGAAATACACCCGATTCAACGCTATAGTGTTTTCTTGATACATTGTCCCTCGCTATCACTTTCTATCGAAATACTAATATTTTACCCCCCAAAGTCACTTTACAATAAGGCTTTTACATCATGCCATCATTGTCTCTTTACATTTAAACTTTGAAATATTGCTTCTTTTTGTTACATGCACCTAACCTCAAAATCTTAAATAAAGTCCTTCGTTTGTCATTAAACAGAAAGTAACTTTATGTCAATCTATCACATGTAGTTAAGCTTTGATAAAATGACCACTGTTTATCATAGGTTCTCAATAATAACAATCCACGCCGTTGCATTTCAATGATATGTTTATTCCTTGGACAATAAACCTCATACATCGCTCAACCTATGTAATAATGGATATATATACAATTGAGGAAATATGACGAATGATTATTATGTTTAATTATACTCTTTCATACTTACACACATACATACTTACCAGGAACATCCAGAGTAAGGTCAATGTGACTGGATTATACTCTCGATGGTTCCGTGTGTTCCCATCGAGAGGTAAAGTCAGAGTGAAGTAGGGAGACGGCGGTGACTGGGATTTGGACGGGTGGTCCGTGCTGCACGTGCACATACATACATTCCTTAACACTGCTATTACGCGCGATGGTTTGAATAATGTATTTGAACACCTGGCTACATATAGTACAGTTTGGATACAACTGTCCTTCTTGTTTAAATGTCATTCTATCTTTTTTTCTTAGCAGTTGCGTTACACATGAATATTTACAGTATTTTTAAAGATAGTCCGGAAGGTCGGCAGATGATTTGGGATTAAGGATGACTTGGACTGTAGTGACATGTGTGAATCCACCATATATTACACATTGAATACTGTTTCAATTAAAACATACGATTGTTTTCAATTAGTTATCTTATAGATAGCCAACATTAGCTTGGATGTAGTCGATAAGACGTAAAGGCACTAAGGCTACACATGTTTTCGGACACCTGAACTATATAGACTAAAACAAGTGACTGATGTAGCAAAGATCTCTCATAACATAGACAAATGAAGTAACAATCGACACCGCTGTTGCATTACGATCACTGCCTTAGACCGAACAACCAATCAAGTTATGTGTATTGTTAAAGGACGTGTAAATATTCAATTTGTGTTGAGTTGATTGTTTTAACGATTGGTTTTAATTTTAATGGATCAGTCGACTTTTGTCTTTTATTAATTTCACAGTTTAGGTATCAATGTATACAGGCGTTTGGTTTATTTCATCAATGAATTTATCTACAAACGGCCTCCTTTAATATAAGAATGTTTCATGCTATAAGAAGTCAACCTTGGATCATTTCCAAACATACAAGTTCATAGCAGGCACATAAGAAGCGTTAATGAACAAACTCGGGTGTGTTACAGATTAACTTTATCTTAAGAATTTCCATCCTAGTACCTTCACTACACCTTTTATTGATGTTTAACACTCTTATGTAGGTCGCCTTAAATATCAATTCATTGGTAAATATAACTCCAATTGCAGTTGTCAAATTAAATCCAAGCCTTAAGAGCAGTAATACCTGATTATTTTAAAGATACTAGGGCATGTTGAAACTTAATACATTTTGTTTCGCTGGCTTAGATTTTTACACTTTTGTAAGAAACATATTTTATTGAACTGAACATTATATAAATTCGTTAGTAAAAACTGACACTCTGTTCAGTATAATAAAGATCGGTGGGAACTACTGCAATCAACAATGCATGGAAATCTCACCAGATTTACTAGTGATGTAGATTGATACAGTGGTAGCAACCATAGCGGTATGGATGCCAGAAGAGCATAGAAGAGACGTATGTTACAGACGTATTCACACATACCGTATTTTTTTTAAACTAAGGGTTACTAAGTTGGAAGTTGTATTTAAATTGTTAGGTTACTGAGTATAATTTTAAATAGCAGAAGTAATATGATATGATAAATATCTTTAATTTTCTGAAAATTGACACGGATTTTCTTGTTTGTTTGTTGTATTTGACCCCAATCTCTTTCAGATCTGCTGACATGTCGGGGATAGTCCTGCCTGTCCGTCAACACACGCGTCCTCTCACGGTGACAATTGACAAGTTCTATGGGGAATACTGCGCTTGTGTATTCATATTTAGTAATATGTTTTCCACGTCTCATATATTATTCAGGAGATATCAAGGCCATCGGGGACATCTATCTGGCACAATCCTCAGTAAATTGTATTGAAATGATTGATTTCGTCATTGCATAAAAATGAGTTAAGTTCGATCCAAATCAATGGTAGAAATTTACGAAAAACTAAACGTGGTTCCAAACGACTGTTTCCAATAGACGATAATGTACACAAGCACGCAAAATAAATGTCAAACCAAACAAATGGGAACGTTATGCTATTATTGAGACTATATTTTTGGAAACACGTCGCCGTAATGACTTCAATCTTAGATATCACAGTTTCTACGCTGTATCCTAGCGTTCTATTTCTACCAATCACAGACATCCCCTTATACTCTTCTCGTTGATATTGACACCTTCGCTGCCAGTTTCAGTGACTATATCTCGAACTGTTTTCGAGCGATTTCGGCCATTTTAAGAGTTTACTTCAATCGTTACAGTTTCATGTTTTTGAACGTATTGAAGAAAAAGAAATGAACAAACTGGCTTTTTTGCATATTTTTAGAATACCACTTTTTTACTGATCTGAGGTACCAGATATTGGTTGTGGGGGAACAAATAAACAGAGATAGTTGTGCTCCTCTTCAAGTGCCGAAGCCGCCTTGGTCCCATCCTCCGTCCACTCTCACTTCCTGTGCCACTGTATCCAAGCACATTACTTTTTTGGTTTGGTCAATTTTAATGGATAATGCAAATAGGTAAAATAATTACTTGACTAAGATACACTGGTACAGCTAACAATGCAAGTACATGATAACGCTACTGGAAAATTTTGTTACATCATTTTTATGGACAGATAGGATAATATAATGAAATAATGTGTTATTTGTTTTCACGTTGAAAACCCTTTCTTTCTTTTCTTTTCTTTACATCCGATGTATTTAATGTTGGAATCATTTCTTTTCATCATTAGGGAAATTTGCTTAGAATACAATGCTATCGAAATTCCTTTTTTGATCTACAGTTAAGACAGATAAATTGATGGACTGCTAGTATATGTATGAACCTCGATAGCTTAAAAGACTTATTTTCATCAAATCATTATTGAAATCGTACATGTATGAAACAGCAGCTGACTTCTAAATCTACATGTTAGATGTATCTGAATGGGATCGACTGTTAGATTATGTATTATAACAGACATGACGTACGTTACGTGCCCTCATCAATTGATTACTTGGCGTATTAAATTATTCAGGTTATAATACAATCAGTTACAGATTTCAGTCTACAGAGATTAAGGTATGAGGTATGTGGATCAATTTGTCAATGATCACACAATATCTATAGCTCACGCTTCACAATAAATACAGCAATAAAACATCATCAACAATATCTCTGCATGAGCCAGTGTTTTATTGATAATAAGAATGTAATCAGCGAGTAGTATAATATATGAGATTAGGAAGTGTTTTGTTCACCATTACATCATGAGTATGAGAAGATGTTTAACAAAACCAGCGTTTATGTGCACAGCTTTTCAAGTATTACATTCCACCATCATACACTCTTTACAATTGATTTTGTCTAGTCTACTACGCCAAAGCAATTTATAAATAGAGTATGTGAAATTAAATTGACCAAAACACATTTTCACCTTTATGAAAATGGGTAATACTTGATTTGGACACGTTGCACTACTTTTCACTGAATGAACCTTTAATTACTTGCATACATTTTTTTTTATTTTACCTTAAAAGCGCCTTCAATATTTCAATAGATGGCTACAATGTTACGTACAAGCAATTGTTGTCTGAACGATTTTCATGATACATTCATCCTCAGACAAGCAAATATAAGTACACACAAAGCAAGGGCACAATCATCGCATGCTGAAACCTGATACTAATGTGAAGCTTGAAGACGTCATTATCAATTGGTTAGCTGTAATTATATTTTGACATCTAAACAGACAAGGGAATACTACTTGGCAGCCTATCGATAAGCGTCTACACTGTTCTAATGAACGTTAGACAGGTTCTCCACGTTTATCGCGCCGAACCATTTGAAGCCTTTTTATTATTGACGTAGATAGCGCCAATGAAACTATGGATAATCAGTTCACGAGCATGTAAATATCAAATATTCTTCTACGTTTATAGCAATTTTATTTCAGTTTGGATATTGATATATTTCATATCATAAAAGAATTTGTCAATTATCATTTGAATACGAACGCCATTTTCTACTGTCTCTGTTTTGTATTAGCAGTTTTCAATGGTCAACACACGAATGCAATGATTCCATAAACGCACACTATTCCATGACCCCGTACTCAAACACATATGACGAAAACATGTTCTGGAGGTAAAGCAGATGTGATTTACATATTCATTGATATGCTACTGTATTGTTTAACATCTTCCCAGGGGATTTTATTTCGCTATATTTGCGGTCAACAAAAATAGCGTGAAATCAAATACCAAATATTCAGACCATAAACTATAAAATTCGTGATTATAAATTTTCAAACTTAAGTAGAAATCTATTTACTCGTTTAATGCTGAATAATGAAGTTAAAACAACAATTTTACTTTATTTTTACAAAACACTTGTAAAATAAATCACATTATTCAGTAGCAACAGTCCCCTCGTGAGCGCGATATTTTCACCTAGCCATATTCTGCGGAATTTAATCCCCTCGGGCTAGTTCTGAGCGGGACAACCGCAAAATATCAGCCCTGCGAAATCTACAATAAACAATATTGATTTTTTGGTAATTGCATATCCGTATGATATATTGTAGAAGCTTACAGATTTACTCCTTCTTGGAAAAATAAACGTGTAAGCACAAGGTAGCAACGTGCACGATTAGAGTAATTCAAAATACTGTTAATATCTGTGTCCAGCTGTTGGTTTTTACTCAATATATTTATGGCCAAACCCAATGCTTCGAATAGTGATTAAAGGAGGAAAGTAGATTTGTGGTTGAGATTGAAATAGGAAAAACGTGTTTTTGGAATAACTTTAATAAAAAGTGCCTTTGTAAATTAGAATTCGCTTTCGACTTAACAAATGCAATGGAAAAGCGACACTGAGGACATTACATATGTGTTAATTGTAGGAGGAAAATGCCAAATGTTCATGTATTGTTTTGACGAGGTAGAATTTAATTAGTAAGCGACATCAAAACATCCACCGACTCGGTTTTGTTTAGTTTTGATAACTTCTTTATTTAGATTTGAGGTTTAACATATAAAGGACAGAAGTTCACAATCTGTTCAATTAAAGATTTTGACAAGAGAACAATCTGCATTCTTTTCTGAAATAATTTCTTATCTATGCCATAATTGGCAATTACTTATTAAAGTATAAAATAACATTCCAATAGCATCCTGATAACCTGTTTAGAAATGTCTCCTGGATATGGCTACTTGTTTTATAATGACTCAATATGAACATCATGCTGATTTTTCTTCCTTGTTGTGTGGTTCATGTAGACAGGGTTTCCTACATCAAAAAAGTCAACGCCAAACATAGCAACGTGGGGAATACCTTACTATACAGACAAGGACACAATAAAGGTAATCGGTCAAGTGTACTATAGGGATCACTAGGACAGTTTGATGCGAGACCTATTAATCAATTGTACGGATTCTCTTTAGGTCACGCATCGGCACTTATAGAAGTGACACTGCGATCTCAATGCTAAGGAGCCTTACCAGCATTAAGACACATGTTATCTACTTAGTTAAGCTGTAAGGACTTTCCTATAAACGACCCAAACAGTTTGATCAGCGATCTAGTGCTTCCGGTTTGCCTTTTTACGATTTTGCGAAATGTACAAGACCGGATGTAGGTGGTCTCCGATGTCAGAGTAATAGCTAGGCTATCACAACGTCGATTGAGGCGCTGAAAGACCCTAGCGTTTTGGAAGATGCAAAGCATTGAAATTGACACAATCAAACCTTTTGAGATTTTATTATAGCCTTTTTTTTTGTTCTTGTAATAAAGTGGCGAGCATTTGTGAGAGAGATGTAGAATAAGAATTGACACAACCGAACTGTTTCTGAGACTTGCTCGCGTGACACATAACCAAATATTGATGGGACAGAAACCTGGCAATACGCTACAATATTTCGCCTTGACTGATATCAGACGTAAACAGAATACTAGATTTTTGAGAAGTGCTTCCATTGATGGATCCTAAAACTACGGGATCAAAGCACAGTCTAAATACAAGTTGTCACAGTGGAACAGAGATGAAGTATTATTATTGGCAATAATGCATCATTCAAATAAACACATTTCAAAGAACGTCATCACACAGTTCCATATGCAAGATAATGATACGTGTGAAATGCAAAGTTTTAAAATACTGAAACCGTATTATTGTCCAATTTTTATGCATTGGAATGCTGTAATGTTAAAGCGACATGATATATTTGAAGAAGCTTAATGTGGTATGGTTCCTGTTTATTGTCAAGTACTTAACAGCTTGTTTGTTGAGGGTTTTGCGTCATTACAACATTAAGGTCTCACTTTAAAGTGTCATTTCACAGACATATCTTTGGTAGGACACAGCTACATGAACGACCACCTTGACACACTATCATGACAACGTGCTAAACAGGAACACTTCAAAATGAAGGGATCAGTTAAGACAGTGAAGGGCCTAGAAGATAAAACATGATTCTGCATGGGTATAATATCTCCTCGTTCGACTATGTGAACCAGCGAACCACAGAGCCGCCATGGTGATTTGAAAAAAATACATCGAGTATCGCGAGCAAACATTCAATATTTTAATCACGTTCTTTTCAGAAATACTATCAGGCCAAAACAAGCGTACTTTTCAGATACTCCGACCGATCTTACTTCCCATCCTAACAATTTTATCTCACTTGAACGCATTCCATCTGTTTGTGGAATTACCTGTTTAAACAAACCAAGGACATAGCGCAATGTATATACGGACTCTTCTTCAAAGACATGTACCAAACTGAATTTAAACCCCGTATTATTATTTAAAAAACATTGAAATATGTTCGGTTATAACGGTTTTTGATTTCTTAAAAACTCATAAAAAAGAAAAGACAAAAAATGTAATATAATCAATAAATAAAAGCAAAAAATAATCCTTTTGTTTCAACATGTTAAAGATACCTGAAGCATTTAATTCGTGTTTTTTACAAACGTGCAGATGTTTATTCTGTATTTTGTTTCTAAATATAAGCGTATAATTCGTGTACAACAGCAAATATCACGACAACAGAACATTAATCTATGCCAGAGAAGTGTTATCGCATCGGGACGTCTAATATCAGACTTCAATGTCAAAAGCAGTTGAGGACTTGCTCAGGTATTGCTAACTTGGAATCCAGACCAGGGAGCTCTTAATATAAAGAAGTACGATGGAATTCATATTTTAAAAGAAAACAAAATCTTTGGCTATAATTTTCCCTTGGTTCTCCTATTCTATTTATGTCTGTCCGTTCAGACAATCACTGATTCTGTTGTCTTGTTCGTGTGTTGTGACTGTATCACATTTTACTTCAGTTACTCGACACTTTCGTCTACTTTTTCAGAAATACGGTTTTAAAAAACCCATTACTCTTATTAACTTGATTATATGCATAATTTTGACGCATTAAGCCTTATTTGGTTTAGATATTTAATATGAATTTTACCAGCTTAACAAATCAAATGTTTTAACAAAGGAAGAGCCTTCATAACAATAGTTCTGTCTTCTGGACAGGGATGTGATGAGGTAGCCGGTCACTCTTGTCACTATTATCTGTTCCAGGAGACTTATTTTTAATAGAAAATGCGAGGACTGAGTTTGGACATGTTAAAAACAATACACATACCTAGAAGATTTCCCAAGAGGCGGTATCAATAACAAAGCGCTATTGTTTTATTTAACAGACTGTGGTAGTGGTTACATGTTTAATAACACGTTATTAATAAAAAAAACAATGGAATTATATAATATGATATTATGGATGACTATCAGGGTTCACATAAAGGCTATACCGGCTACTGCAACGACACGTCAGCAGGAAACATGTATCATTGATACACTTTTACAGATATTAAATGTCCAAAAAAAACCACATGTTTATGATTGAACAGGACTACTGTAAATAATAAACTTTTCGAGAACATTCATTTTCGTGATTATATTTTATACGACCTGTTCTGAAAGACGTTTATCTCGAAATCAATTACAATCACCAATGTGTCTAATTAACTTGAATATTTTGATACATATTGCGTCATGTTTTAAATGATTTTGATTTTTTCAAGAATAAACAATGCCTTACAAGCAATATAAATATATACATTAATAGTTTCTTGTTTCATTTTTTTTTTTTATCTTAAACACTCTTGTTTTGTCCAAATGTTTGTTAATCACGACTTATTTAGACAATACATTGCACGGTGTATTAACAAACGTGCTTTTTGCAAGGACATTGAACTGCGAATAAATGTAAACGTTAGGGTATGTTCTCCGGGTAAAGTTAGTTTTAACTATAAGTTAAAATTTTAGGTAAAAGTGTTTGACATTTGAACATTGGATTTCTTATGTACATAAGTAACGTGTCTCCATATGTCTGCATATGCTTTACCTGTAGACTAAACAAAAACCTGTATAACAGGTTTACGCGTCACACTGTCTTAGCTGTTTTGATTAGTCTTGCTTGCATCATGCTATGTTGCCATATATTCAATAAAACACATATCAGTATCCGAAACTTTTGAAGCATTTATTTCAGCTGACTAGATACTATGCACTAGTCGGATATTTCAGAATTGCGTGTGAGTGGATATGTTAGCATTTGCTGTTTTAAGGCTGTACGTTTGCACAGAAATCCTGCGAATAAATGCCATTTTTTTCCAGACAAAAATAAAAATATTTTCAGCAGACATTTTTGCAAATGGTCCTATTTTTCTTTGGTATAAACACATTTTATCCGAAATATCTCAACCCAGCTTTATTTTTAGGAAACCTTCGGGCCTAAATAAACGTTTCTACAGACATGTACCCGGAAAAATACTGTCAAAATTTTACAGGAGCACGTACAGATGTACTATGTGAATGCCTATGTTCGAATCCCCAGAATCAATTTTAACCATAGCATCACACGGATGTTTAAGTTACAAAATATCTTGAATGAGAAACCTTAGTGTAAATAAACTTAAAAAGAGATGTTGTCTCCTGTGGTTAGCCCGATGTCAATGTAATGTGACCGGATTGGGCTTCATGCTAGCATGTCCATGTTAAGAGATTCCTGTAAAATACATTTAAATAAAAGTCTCCGTGAATGGCCGCATCATAGCGGACACTGACTTCAAATGACCCTAGCTAGTAGGGAGAAGCCAAAACACTAGGCAATCAAAGAGATAAGCAGAAAAACAAACAAATAACAATAATATAACAAAATAAACTCCATAAATGATGTTTAGTTCATTACAATGCATATCTCTTTGCATCAGTTCTGCTTTCATTCTGATATTTGATTACATCAAACAATATTTACAAGAATTAATCAAATTATTAGCATTGTATTAACTATCATGTTCTACCCCTATCACTTCTGATGCTTATCATTTTCTTGTAACGCAATCCTTTCATGTATTTCTACTACACTAGAGTCGCTGACCGCGTTGTGTGTCTAGCGTCTACTGTAACTCCGCATGTCTAAACGTAAGGAGACAAATCAATATTAACTTTAACTTGTTTATTCACTCTGTGTTTGTCACTATAAAGCACTATTGTTGACAAAATAAAACAGCGTTTTATACTAGGAATAGGCTTTTCTTCTCAGAATCAAACGATAAATGGGGAACATAATGTAACTTTAAAAGCGTTTGCTCTTGGTACGTTTGTATCACACCATGAATGGGGTACATACACGTACTAGGAATATGCTATTCCTGTTATTATCAAACATATTCTAAAACGGAATCCGCATTTTTCACAATATCATACCATGGACTTAGCTACTTATTTTAAAACGGAATCAGCGTTTTCTCTCAGTATATACGGAATTGGCGTTTTTCTCCGTACCAAACCATGTATTTGTTTCATTCTATAAATAACTTACATATTTAGAGATTTATATGCTTTTGGTTTAACGAAGAACAATCGAACATATCTTATGCTACCTTATAGGTACTACCAAAAATAAATAAGATATACAATAAAAGTGAGACTAGAAAGATATTTGTGTATAATGTGATATTATGTTTTACGTCTGCATCAGTGATATTTGTTTATATAGCATAAATATTTCCAAAGATTTTGGGACTACGCTTCCAGGTTAATATTTAATCATGCTTTTCACTTTGCAATGCTATATACTTGAGTTAAATATATTCAAACGTTTCATGAGTTTTACTGTACTGACGTGGACGGGTAAATTAGGAAAAGATCGAATATAACCAAGTATTTCTGGGAAAGGGGACCGAAACCGATTGTTGACATACAGAATGGTCTGTTTAGCAGGTTTCACTCATTATAAGAACTTCGTTTCCATCCATGTACCAGAACAGAACTCAGTAGGGTTATTTGCTGACCTTCCGATGACACCAGGGATTTTCCATGCGGGCTTTCCTCTACTTTAGATAAGAGCATGTGCCATGAATCGTTATACTACAGCTCATCATATTTAATTTGACTTGTCAGTTTTTGACATCGTGAACAAAACTTGTTTTTCGCCGAGTCCAGTTAATTGTTATTTCGATCTAAATATATATCTACGACGGTGTTTAGTTAGGTTTGGTGTTATCTTGTTTAACGTCCTATTAATAACAGAGGTTATCTAAGGACGTGCCTACATATGTGTTGTGTAAGCGTGCATGCGTGTATGTGTGCCGAAGACAGGGTATGTTGGAGTACTTGCCTCCTTGTGATAGCGTAGATCTGATGCCGACTTTATAGTGTTATCTCACTGAAATACCATGCCGAGGGCACGCAGTACAGTACTCCGCCCTGTCACAGTATACTGACAACGGGTCAACCAATTGTTGCCATTCCCCTTATTGCTAAACATTAATTAGGGAATAACAACTACTATTTGTATAGACTTTGTATGTCCTGGCCTGCGCACAGGACCTATTGTCTTTTTAATCTGGGCGATCGTTCAACATCAAAGCCAAAAGTGAGGTTTTGCTAAGCAAGGCGATAGGAAATAAAAAGTAGTTAGAAAGAGAAAGACATGTAAAGATCCCCAATCTTGCTAAGGGTTCAGCAGATTTATTTTGGTATCTTTTGTGCGCCCAAGTAGAGGACACAAAAGCAAATCCCCAATTCTGCAAAGGGTTCCCATATAAGCCGCCTCTAACGAAACATGAAGTGGGTAACAGCAGGTATATTCTTTTCTCGAACCCCGACCTGCAGGAGTGCCGAACGGTGTGAGGAAAATGGTTTTTGGACTTATTTGTTTAGTAGTAGTAACTATAGAACATGTTCATGGTAATATTGTATCCTAAGACTGTAACTAAACAATGTTCGGCCATTTAAGTCAAAATGTGACCAAATAAGGAGGCGAATGTAATGCAACAGACTGTAGCTGTCAAATCCTAAGGTGGGTTAAACACAGGATCAAAGCCTGAGGTGGGTTAAACACAGGATCAAAGCCTGAGGTGGGTTAAACACAGGATCAAAGCCTAAGGTTAATGGTGTCTTCACATTGTTGTCGTTCTGTATGTTGTATTTTGGTATCGACGTTCAGTTTGGACTTTGCTCCCGTGTCTAGATGAGTATTTCATTCCATGTTGAATGTGCCTTACCAAAGTGTTACCACATGTACAGACACGATACATTACGTATGTTACTGGATGGAGTCAGCCAGGTCCCTGGGTCGCCATGTGAATCCTGATTTAATTTCGTCCCACGTTAGTGATGACGCCACGGCAAGCCATGTCGGTGGTCTTGCCGACCCGTGTTAGTTTCACACTTTCTTAACTCGGCTATAATTGACCTTGTCCCATTCAGCGTGGTATCGAGGTCATGGTACGGTGACTGTAGTACAGAATCGAAGTATTGGTTTGGTGACTGTGACTCAAGTACAGCATTCATATTAACCTTTACCAGCTGAACGAATACATGTATAGCGCATTCAAGTCCCTAGTGTCTACGTATAAAATTCTACTAGGGTGATAAAATATATCCAATCATCTGTATATATGTTTTTCTTGAATGAAGGCTTTGATTTCGTGACACTTACTACCAATACTGGTATTGTCAAATACCTACAATTCGACTTTGACCCTGATTTAAAGTTTGATATGTATTCCGCCACTGGGGTGTTTCGTTTTTACTGAAACGTCGTTCATCTACTTAAAGTATCAACTCCCCACTAACCCTATATCGAGCTGGGTCCACTACGCATTATAGTTGTAAACAGACTTCTCCAAAGTCCTATACCTATGTTTAGATATTATCGAACTTCGATAAACCTTGCTGGCGTACCTATAAACCAAGGTTCGCACTCTAACTCAATGCTCCTCCAAACACGTGCACATCTAATATGGTAGCTCCAATTAGATTGACTGATGACAGTCAGTTTAGGAGGAACGAATTAATTTCGATAAAACATCTTAGTATACTTTTTACAAGAGTCTCTCGCAATAGTTTAATGCTCGGCAAAATTCATCTCTATTTGATAATGCATATCTGGATGATATTTCTTGAACGATGTATCATATTACAAATACAAACGCTTAGTCCATTATTTTTTTGATATTGCAATCACATTTGCTGGTACAGCTGTTACATTCATGTCAACGGAATTCCTGCCGTCAGGATAATTGTGTCATAATCTCTTACATCATATCTTTTAAGTAGGTAAACATCTCCTGGTCCTCTTTATCATTAAATGTCATCGTTTTATCTGCTCATATACAAACCACGCTGTATTTTTATTGCGTTCTTTAACAAAGATCATTGTTAACAAAATTTAAAAAAAAATCAGTTAATTTGTAAACACTTTATAGAATTTCACTATTCGTTATAAAATACGTTTAGTCAAAACGCTTGAAATCACAAGTTATAATTATAGAAAAAGACAAAGGTTCAAATTCAATAAGATGACAAAATGTATACATGATTCTCAAGAAGCTATGTTAGAACAATTCCATTAAGACAAAATCCTTTTTATTTAAAACTGTACCAATCAAAGTAACTACAAAAAACCCAACTATTGACTTCTTTATCAGCGGCATACAGGGAACTTTCCTAATAATCAAAGACAACACACTTAAGTTGCAAGGACGGTTTAGTTAAGCAGCAAATATACCTGTTAAATAATCACACAGTAACTGCACCATATCACTTTTCTTAATGAAAACACCAGTCTCCCTTAGGGTCTGTGTTGGCTTACTGTGATTGATTTAGTAACTTCAAAAGCCCAGATTAAATAACTGGACTATTATCCGACAGTGTTATTGTTCTGAGGAGTGATGGTGTATGACAGGCTGATCTGGTTGCTTGCCGTTGTCCCGATTCCTGGTCATAAAAAGGATTGTTATATTAAAATACCAACGTTCACGCGTAAATATTCTTTTGTCGCTTATCTTGAAATAATCACTGGAAACGGCAGGAACAAAATGATTTTCTATTCCCGTCATATATAACCACAAATAACAGCTATGTTGTGGTGTGCTATTCCCGTCATATAAAACCACAAATTACAGTTATGTTGCGGTGTGCAATACTCACTTAGTAATTAAATTATTTCTAATTATTGAGGACAAACTACATATTAGTCACTTTGTTATTGACCAATTAACAGGAGGCACTGGCTGATAGACGCCTGTTTTACTTCGGTATGTTTTTAGACTAGCATCACCTGTGGATGAACTGATAAATCCGCCTCTCTACACACATTCGTACAACCAAACGGCACGTGACTATCCTATTAATTCACCAATTGTCTTTATGGGCGTACATTTTGTATAAATATTTAATGGCCAGGCCTTACCCGTTTACCTTACAAATATAATGATATAACGGGCACGCAATATCCCTGAATCGACCGGATATCACGTGATCACGTGCTGCTGACGTTCGACAAGAAGTTGACAAAAGTGGGTGTCGCTCCACTATATCAGGCAAAGCACGTGGCTCACTTCCAGAGAAAGATTTTCGGTTTTCGCCCATCACTGCTGCAGCAACAGAAGGAAGAGAGAACATTATATTCGACAACATGGTTTCAGGACTTCTCTCGGGCTGTGTTTTACTTGTAGCTTTCTCACTATACACAGAAGGAAAGGTACGTGACTTTTACTGCATATTTAAACATTTCTTCCTTTTTAAAATGATTCTTCAGTACTATTTATCGGTGTTATAGCTTGTTATTACTGGCGTGTTTTTTAATAAGTTTGTTAATATTGCCAAAAACATAGAATGTTGTAGTGCATTTTTCTTTGTGAAACCAGAAATCACATTATCATTTATTGGATGTTTTTAAATTTAAGTGGGATTATTTTTGAAAGTTTTAAGGTAACTTTCGATAACAGATATAATAGATATTTTGATGATTGCATTTAAATAGGTTCCTACTTGGTTGAGGATGTCTTGTACTTTTCTAAATTCGTTTTAATCACCCTAATGGATTTTTATTTCCCAGGGAACATTATTGGATTAGAATTATTAACTAACTTCTAAATACAATGCTAACAGCAATGAACTGACAGAATGTAGAAAGTGCACTGTCGTATCGTTAATAAAGATTAACCGTCAAAATGCTGTTAGTGTCGTTCTTCCTCGAAGATCATATCCTTATCGATGAGTCTTTAGGATTAATCAAACATTTAAGTTTAAAAAGCAAACAAATAAAACAGCATTTATTTTTCTTTTGTTTTAAAATGTTTTTCTTGAAAATTTAATTCCGGTTGTTTGTCATTTGAATTTTTGTTCTGAAAGTAATACACTGCATACTGTCAGCTTATTTTGTAGTCATTTTAACAAAGTATCTGCACAATATCAAATATATCCTTATCTGTAACGTTTAATTATGGCTGTTTAGGATATACCTAATCCTTCTTACATCTTTATACATCCCCCTCAAGCATTTAACATCATTTTAAAAATAAATCACTGATTGCAATAATCCATCGACAGCTATATTGTTTATTATTTAACTATGCCTATCATTTAAATTAATCCGTTCTGTTCGTCCTGCATTTTATTGTCCAATGGAGATTTTTAGATTGGCAGAAACGACGGATTGTTTTAGTTGCATTAGATCGATAGCCATATCAAGTTATCTATGTATTTATTGACGAATTTGCTATAAAATATCGACTCTCAATAAACTGTCAATATTTACTTGATACAGAATTCCCTGGAGGGGGTTCAATTGGCCTCTTCGTGTTTGGCCTTCGCTAAGCACCATTAACCTCTGTAAAACCCATCCACATGCTTCTACATGTAATAGCTATGACAACGGAATTCTGGTCTGAAGTCAACCAACGATTTAATCTCAGATAACACGTTATAATTAATCTGTCCTGTTATGCAGAACACATGGGAATTTATTTTCATTAAGTCTGAAAACGGAAGTAAATCATGATTTTGATATATCAGTGATATTTATTGTAGCGTTGATGGTGATTCTAACCTACAGTGTATTTCACTTAACTACCTAAGTTGCTTTCTTTAGACTTGCTGATTACTCATAAAAAATCACTATCGATACCACAAAGAACGCTAGTGAAAACCAAAAAGGTACATATTCGATACCAGAAAGTACACTTAACATAACACAAAGTGCACTTGCAAGAAAATACACCATCAAAACCACAAAGTATACCAACGATACCAAACAAGTACACCAACATACCACAAAGTACACTAGCGATAACATACTATTCACTTAAGGAATGATTTTTATTTTTTCAACATTTATGAGGTCATAACAACAATGGGTTTATGGACATATTGAATGAATCGCGCTAGCGATTCATGTAAAATATGTCCAAAAACCCATTGTTGTTATGACCTCATAAATGTTGAAAAAATAAATATCATTCCTTATATTTACATTGACGAATCCTTTCAGTGGATCGATATAACAACGAATAAAACAAATAAACAGGGTTTGTTCCTGCTTATACACGGGTGCAACGCAGTGGCGAGAACAGTGTTTTTTCGCGGGGAAATGTGACACTATCGTGAGAGATCTTAGCAACCGTCAACAACAATAACACAACAAAATGTAGTTCCATATTCAATGTTTATTTGTAGCACAGGACACGTGAATACGTGGATATTTCACAAAGCACAGTTCAATAATATTTTAAGATGTAAGAATTAAGCATCTAGGTCGGTCGTTACGAGTGAGTAGTTTTTGTAGTGTATTACTACGCAGTGTGATCAGGTTACTATCAGTTCCCACGTGCTGAGATTCTATGAACACCTGTGTTATGCATTTATGAATGTAATTTTTGTCAATGGGTCTAAGCATACAGAATGTAAATATTAAACAATGAAGGAAGTTCACTAGCGATACCACAAAGTACACTATACATAGCACAATATACACAAGTAATCCCACACAGTAAAACCAGTCTACACTAGTAATACCACAAATTACACCAGCGATACCACAAAGTCCACTAGCGATACCACAAAGTCCACTAGCTATACCATAAATTACACCAGCGATACCACAAAGTCCACTAGCGATACCACAAAGTCCAATAGCGATACCATTAATTACACCAGCGATACCACAAAGTACGCTAGCAATACCATAAATTACACCAGCGATACCACAAAGTCCACTAGCAATACCACAAAGTACGCTAGCAATACCACATATTCAGGCTTGGGTGAATTTGGTTTTGTTTTTCTTTAATAACAACTACACCAACTATATATTACGAAACGCTATAAAGCGTTACAATGACAAGTGGTTATAGATACTACAACGATACTATCATTAATTTGTATCATGTACATTGTGCTTATTGTCGGTATCTTGTGATCGCTCAGATACCTCGGTAGAGCTATGACTTAAATTTACTGCAGATTACTATTACACTAATAACTGGTTAAATAATAACTGTTACAAAGATAAATATTCCTATGAATACTATCGCAATAATAACTATTTCATTGATAATTATTACGATAATAACTTCTACAATTGTTATGATTGCAATGTTTTTTTTTACAGCAATCATTAATAGTAACAGCAATAGTTAATACTAACTATTTTAATTATTATTATAACATAGATCACTATATTACTGCTGTAAATTGTTTCTATTACATTGAAAACTATTTCAATGATAATGATTTAATTTCTATTACAATGAGTAGCATAGCACTGATAACCTATACAAAGCTTAGTATAACATTGCCAACTACATGTATAATTAATGAGTATTATTGTATTGAATACTATTATAATGATTACTATATTATTACAATGATAATTATTTTAAACTACTTGAAATAAACGGATTTACGCAATAAAAAAAAGGAAAGGAAAAGAAAATAATTCTCTTTTAGATTATTTCATCATAAGTTAAGATATTAAATATACATAGTTGCTTCAACGTCCAGAGCCAAATCGGGAACTCGAAATCGGAGAGAGGAAATTTAAACGAATCGGCTTTTATAACTTCTGTTAATGGCCAATGAGGATATAATTGAGAAACCTGTTTACCCGCTTGTCTTGCCAGCCAGTATCTATTACGTGCAACAAATAGGTAAATTATGTAAGTTTAATTTTAGTCGTATACGTTAACAAACAGTAACCAGAAAGCATGTTTACTAAATGTCAACTAGAAAAACTTCCTTAATGCGCCACCTGAACCATCCTCACTCATTAAATAAATAACATTTCCACATTTCCAGCTTACATACAGTTAAACCAACCAATTATCAGTCGGATGTTCTTGGTAGCATTAGAAAGCTGTTACGTAAATGCTTTTCTTTGTTCTTTGTGTCATTCTAAACCTAGTGTTCCGAGGAAATTGTCTCCTTGAAAATATTGGATTGCAATTTCCAGACTGCTGTCCAAATCTTTCATTCCTGTACAGTTGTTTTGTTTCTTTTTAAACATCCAGAACATTTGGGTTACAAGACCTTAGATACCACTGGTGTTCTATCTGTGTAACTTTACGCAGGAGATACGACATTTATTAACTAATTATGCAGATTCCTTTGATCGAGGTAATGGTTCAAAAGGCTGAAGTAGTTTGGTTTGGTTTTGTTTTGTTTAACGTCCTAACAACAGCCAATGACGTGCCTCCAGGTGTGCTGTGTAAGCGTACATGTGTGCATGTGTGTATGTGTGCCGGAGACGAGGTATGTTGGTGTACTTGCGCGAATCTGTCGAGTGCTACCTCACTGAAATACAATGCCGAAGGCACCGCACCCAGCACAGCATCCCGCCCGGTCACATTATACTGACAACTGGTGAACAAGTTGTCGCCATTTCCCAAAATGCTGAAATTTAAGCAGGAAATAGCAACCACCATTTTAAAGGAGTTTGTTATGTCCCGGCCTGCCAACAGAACCCATTGCCTTTCTCACATGGGCGAATGCTCAACATCAAATACAAAAATGAGGTAGTGTCAAACAAGGCATTAGAGATGGGACAAAAACCTTAGTATGTAGGGGTCCCACATCTGTAGCCTCCTACGATAACCGGCAGTGGTTTACTGCAGGACTACCAAGGTCCCGAAACTGCAGGAGAACCAGTGTGAGATAAATTCGTTTATAACAAGTGGAAAAGAATGGCAGAACGAAAGAAGGCATACACAACGAAAACACATAAAAATGCAACAGTAAATGGGTTAGACAGTTTGAATTTTTTTTATAAAACATAATTACACGTACCAATTACGAAAATAAATATGGTGTGATTCGTTGTGTTAATTACATTACGGAAAACTCATTTGATAATAATATTTGAAAGTAAAGTTTAACTAATGTATGTTAGTAACATTTTTGTGTTATTAATTTCACAATTACGTATAGAATGTTTAAAAATCGTTAATGTTTACAAAGCATCTGAATGTCATGTGTCATTGGGCATACTGTAGCATTGGGTTTGGTGAATATAGTGCTATATTACATAGGGGAATTCTTTGAAACACAAAATACTGCTTTAATTTTCCTTGAGATCGCTGGTGCCGGTAAATCTTTTAAGTTGATTTATATCTGGTTACACGAACAGAAGATTGTAATCAACAAAGTTTGGTCAGAGACATTTAAGAGATTTATGAAAGGGGCGAAAATTAATTAATACAAAGACATGAATTAGTTTGTGAAATTTATAATCTTGCATGCGTCACTGTGTTCCAGTAACTCAGGAATTTACTGTCGAGGTGTTTCAAATATAATCAAAACTTTTCTCAGAGTTGATTTTTGTTGATAAATTTCGCTCAAGAGACAACGAACTAATTGGACTTACGATCCAAACCCATGGTTCGAGGTGGTTCGATGTATTCGTGGCATTCTACAATTATATTCAAATTTCAAAGTTATTAACGACTGCGGCATACACGTGGTATTTGAGACATCGCAGCTTGCAATAAACAGTTTTGACTTTATTTGATTAGGTTCCACAGATAAAAGCTACTATTCATCGTGGAAAACATGGAAATAGGCAAAATCAAAAGTTCATCATTTGTACATCATATTTTTAAAAAAGAACTGTAACTTTTTAATTATTATCTGTTCATGGTTTGGTTTGGTTTAATTTTGTTTCACGTCCCATTATCAACTAAGGTCATTTAAGGGCCAAGCCAGTCGTATAGAGCCGTGATAGTGCCCTCTTTACCTAAATACACACGAAGAAACGTGAAAGAGAGGCGGGGGAATGATTTCATCTACTTCCTGATTTTGCGTTCACGCAGAAAAGATTTATAACTGCTGCTGACATAGGAGTGATCCACGACAGGGATGATATGCTCCATTGCTTTCGTGCCTTCACCTCTGTCCGCCATATTTTTAGGGCGAGGGAGAGAGAATTAATATTTAGCCTAAACCGTACACCATGTTAATTACTTTAACACAATTAAAACGCGACCGCAGATGATGTCGTCGCATTGTCTTTTAAACTCTGAGATTGCATAGGAAACCTTTAAAATGGATTTTGCCATTGTTTTGTATTATTGATAGTCTGTTTCTGTCCGTATCCAGTCTGATACACGGCAGTCAATACGATATCTAGGGCTATCCAGTCTGATACACGGCAGTCAATACGATATCTAGGGCTATCCAGTCTGATACACGGCAGTCAATACGATATCTAGGGCTATCCAGTCTGATACACGGCAGTCAATACGATATCTAGGGCTATCCAGTCTGATACACGGCAGTCAATACGATATCTAGGGCTATCCAGTCTGATACACGGCAGTCAATACGATATCTAGGGCTATCCAGTCTGATACACGGCAGTCAATACGATATCTAGGGCTATCCAGTCTGATACACGGCAGTCAATACGATATCTAGGGCTATCCAGTCTGATACACGGCAGTCAATACGATATCTAGGGCTATCCAGTCTGATACACGGCAGTCAATACGATATCTAGGGCTATCCAGTCTGATACACGGCAGTCAATACGATATCTAGGGCTATCCAGTCTGATACACGGCAGTCAATACGATATCTAGGGCTATCCAGTCTGATACACGGCAGTCAATACGATATCTAGGGCTATCCAGTCTGATACACGGCAGTCAATACGATATCTAGGGCTATCCAGTCTGATACACGGCAGTCAATACGATATCTAGGGCTATCCAGTCTGATACACGGCAGTCAATACGATATCTAGGGCTATCCAGTCTGATACACGGCAGTCAATACGATATCTAGGGCTATCCAGTCTGATACACGGCAGTCAATACGATATCTAGGGCTATCCAGTCTGATACACGGCAGTCAATACGATATCTAGGGCTATCCAGTCTGATACACGGCAGTCAATACGATATCTAGGGCTATCCAGTCTGATACACGGCAGTCAATACGATATCTAGGGCTATCCAGTCTGATACACGGCAGTCAATACGATATCTAGGGCTATCCAGTCTGATACACGGCAGTCAATACGATATCTAGGGCTATCCAGTCTGATACACGGCAGTCAATACGATATCTAGGGCTATCCAGTCTGATACACGGCAGTCAATACGATATCTAGGGCTATCCAGTCTGATACACGGCAGTCAATACGATATCTAGGGCTATCCAGTCTGATACACGGCAGTCAATACGATATCTAGGGCTATCCAGTCTGATACACGGCAGTCAATACGATATCTAGGGCTATCCAGTCTGATACACGGCAGTCAATACGATATCTAGGGCTATCCAGTCTGATACACGGCAGTCAATACGATATCTAGGGCTATCCAGTCTGATACACGGCAGTCAATACGATATCTAGGGCTATCCAGTCTGATACACGGCAGTCAATACGATATCTAGGGCTATCCAGTCTGATACACGGCAGTCAATACGATATCTAGGGCTATCCAGTCTGATACACGGCAGTCAATACGATATCTAGGGCTATCCAGTCTGATACACGGCAGTCAATACGATATCTAGGGCTATCCAGTCTGATACACGGCAGTCAATACGATATCTAGGGCTATCCAGTCTGATACACGGCAGTCAATACGATATCTAGGGCTATCCAGTCTGATACACGGCAGTCAATACGATATCTAGGGCTATCCAGTCTGATACACGGCAGTCAATACGATATCTAGGGCTATCCAGTCTGATACACGGCAGTCAATACGATATCTAGGGCTATCCAGTCTGATACACGGCAGTCAATACGATATCTAGGGCTATCCAGTCTGATACACGGCAGTCAATACGATATCTAGGGCTATCCAGTCTGATACACGGCAGTCAATACGATATCTAGGGCTATCCAGTCTGATACACGGCAGTCAATACGATATCTAGGGCTATCCAGTCTGATACACGGCAGTCAATACGATATCTAGGGCTATCCAGTCTGATACACGGCAGTCAATACGATATCTAGGGCTATCCAGTCTGATACACGGCAGTCAATACGATATCTAGGGCTATCCAGTCTGATACACGGCAGTCAATACGATATCTAGGGCTATTCAGTCTGATACACGGCAGTCAATACGATATCTAGGGCTATCCAGTCTGATACACGGCAGTCAATACGATATCTAGGGCTATTCAGTCTGATACACGGCAGTCAATACGATATCTAGGGCTATCCCGTCTGATACACGGCAGTCAATAAGATATCTAGGGCTATTCAGTCTGATACACGGCAGTCAATTCGATATCTAGGGCTATCAAGTCTGATACACGGCAGTCAATACGATATCTAGGGCTATCCAGCAGGGTGTTGGGAGCTGGTGGTAGTTGTACATGGCGATCCCTGCTGACCACCATTGTCAATAAAGCTGTCAGGTCGGTTCCTGCTATAACCTTAATGTCAATTGAGTATTCTCTTTACACGAATGAACTTCTTAACTTACCCAGCAAGGCGTAGGTCAAGTACTGTAAGGAAATATTATGATATGTACATGTGCTTCTGTGCATGTCCGTTTTTATAAAGAGTCATGTGTTTATTAATCATGTAAGTTGGCATCAGATCCATGCTATCGCAAGGATCTAAATACACAACATACCACCTCATTCACACCTACACACATGCATGCGTACATTACACGTATGTAGGAAACTAGTATATGTCTTTAGCTGTTAATAGGATGCTAAACCAATAACATCAAACCAAACAAAATCAGTATCCAAAGTGATAAAAAAAACATTTTGTTGTTCGTCAGTGCAGTTGCCTTTTAGCTTTCAGTATAACAATAACAGGACTATGCATGTTTAATGTTAAGGAGATATACCAACTCCCTATGCGGTGTCCGCTAGTGCATTTATTACAAGACTTCCTATACCGACTGGTCATAAATTTTCGCCACAAATATGAGGAAAAAATATTAAACCATATAAAACTATCAACAGATTTTAAGAAAAGTATACTATCAAAATTAAATGACTTATCATCACAATAGAAAAATATAACAAACTGCAACTGTGTAACAATTTATTTCGTAAAGGTAACAACAACGATGTACAAACCTTTTATATCATAATAACGATGAGCTGATACATAAATACGTACAAGTACATACCCCACGCAGGGTCCTCATCATGTAGACGTCTAGGCTAGTTATCAAGTTTATTTTCTACCCCAAACAGACAATACTACAGCAGCGGGGGCTCTATGTTTTATACACTACTTCTTCTCAGAGTATTAACAATGTATCTAATGAAGTTAAATAACACTCATCACGAGAAACGGCTGACTCAAACGACATGACAATAGAAAGAGATACCCATGTCGTGGAGCCAACTCACAAAGACAAAATGACAAGATATTGTTGATACATAAACACATCAAATCTTAATGGAAGCATAGTACAAAAGGTTGTAAGCTGTTGTCGAGGTACAGAATCTTAAACATTTAATACACCACAAGGGGTACCCGTCACTCACAAAGTTAATTAAGCGCAGTTGTTTATGATATTTTAAAACATTGTACACTAAAATGAAATAAAAATATGTACCGTTCTAAACTTTGTAAATGTCTCACTCTAGTAACACAACCAGTAATTAGTGGGATACAAACAATTAATAAACGGCGGCTGTAACAAAATAAACAGAATTATTGATTAAGGATCAGGAAAAAATTAAAGATCCAAATTATTACAATGGGTGCAGAAGATTGGTGTTGGTTCTTTCGTTAATTTAGGCAGAATAGGTGAACTAAGATTGATACAGTAATGTTAGGAATTTCTTTTTTAAAGTGTCATATAACTTGACAATATTATCATTTGTATCTATAAATTATGGATATAAAATTGGTTTTAGAAAATGCTGACTCTCTCCCAGCTCTTTATTGTGTGGTTCCATGTGTCCCTTTATTGTGTGGTTCCATGCGTCCCTTTATTGTGTGGTTGCATGTGTCCCTTTATTGAGTGGTTCCATGTGTCCCTTTGTTGTGTGGTTCCATGTGACCCTTTATTGTGTGGTTCCTTGTGTCTCTTTATTGTGTGGTTCCATGTTTCCCTTTATTGTGTGGTTGCATGTGTCCCTTTATTGGGTGGGTCCATGTGTCCCTTTATTGAGTGGTTCCATGTGTCCCTTTGTTGTGTGGTTCCATGTGTCCCTTTATTGTGTGGTTCCATGTGTCCCTTTAGGTTCATGTAGCCTCAGTTCCTCTAGTTGTCAATTTTGTCCATGTTTATTTTTCTCTTTGAAATCGTATTACTGATTTTTTTATAACTTCCCTTACTCAGGACACAATTAAACATTTAAATGGGTGTTTTCCCGATTTTCCATTTTATCTTTTGCCCCAATTACGCCAGTACATCAGAGCTGTATCTCCGACCGAGGAATACGTCGCAGTTCACGCATACATTACACACGTGGAACCACATCCCCAAGTGACCTCAGCTAACAAGAAGACGCCAACCTCTATAAAACAACCAAACCATTATTCTTCTTAACTGAAACTGTCCAAAGCAAACGATCATTAAAACAACAACAAATCTTTTAAGTTTCAAATTAACTGTCATTTGGGATAAAATGTAGGAATCTCGCTGGTCGTGTTCTGCAAGTCATTAAATGCATGCTTCAGACCATGGCATTTGAAAATTCTCGTAAAATCCTGTCTTTAAACCACAATATAACATAATGAAAAAGCCATTAAGGACATCATTCCTACATCAGCCGCGGCTAACTAAAGATTACTCCTTTTAGGAAATTGGATTCTTTTTTATAAAAAAAATCTTGATCAAGATTGTCTACCGTTGTTCCTATTTTTACCGAGTTTATCAATTTTGAGTTTGAATTATGACTTTGCTGACACTTCGGTAACTCTTGTTGTTTTTATTACTCCAAAGATTGACAGACATTTTTTTCCAGGAAGTACAGACCGGTCGTCCATGACGACTAATGTCGGTTCTCGGCAGTATCAGTATCGGTTCTCGGCAGTATCAGTATCGGTTCTCGTCAGTATCAGTATCGGTTCTCGGTATCAGTATCGGTTCTCGGCAGTATCAGTATCGGTATCGGTATCAGTATCGGTTCTCGGCAGTATCAGTATCGGTTCTCGGCAGTATCAGTATCAGTATCGGTTTGGTTTCTGTTCAGAAGCTTCTGCGTAGTTGACGTTGAAAAAGCAAAACAATGATATGCTGTCCCCAGTGGAGCACTAAATCTAAATATTTCCCTTTCACACATCTCATTTCTTTCGTTTTGCTGTTGTCCCCTAGGCACAATGGCTCAAATGTAGACTTTAAACTCTCAGAAAATAACAGAAATGTTATACATTAGGAAAATTGCAATAAAGCGATGTCTATTTGATGTAGAACATAAGCTATTAGACATGTATATATGGTTGCCTTAAGACAAACACATAGCTGTAATAATAAGAAACATAGAGACACTATACTTACGCCCCGCTAATCCGGTTTCCTCTCTCATCTGGAACAAAAACAAAATCAAGGATGCCAACTCATATTAATGTGGCCAAAATTGAAAGATAAATGGAACAGTTGATTATTGTTCGGTTTCAATGTAAATAGTTGATTACAGCCCTGTATGCCATTTCATCGGAGCATCTTAAATAAAAAAGTACGCACACGGTGCACAATACTTAATCACAACGTTAACGAATGGTCAAATTACATTTTAGCTCTTCCTGCTTCCACTTATCTTTCTCTTTTTCTTCATAACCTATTTCAAAAAATGTTTTTATTTAAGACAAAGTTTAATTATGGCTTGATTCTAAATATATACTACCATGTTACAAGAAAGGACTAAATAAGGCAAGTACTTGCATATTATTAAAATGGTACATTTCTAGTTGTTTGATAACGGAACAAAAATAGCATTGTGTCAAATAAAGTAAAATTGTTGCAAAAAGTTCCCGATTACGTACGAGTCTTTACATTATAACCATTTTCGAATGTCACAAAATAGGTAAACTAGAAAATTTTGACTCCTTTTCTAACGAGTTAGAATAGAAATTTAACAGTTTTGACATTTCAGATTATTGCAACAGCTTGCTTACCGGTTGATGGGGTTCGAACTGAACTCCTAACTTGAACCGTATGGATATCATTGTATTGTGTTTCAGTATAAAGAATTAATACGCAGATCACATACAACCCTTTATGTTTGGAAGATGTACTTACAACTAATTAAATTAGATTACAGAAATCTTACTCTGTTCCTTTTTATAAAAGGTCGACCCTATGTTGGACCCACAGATAAAAGGACCTGGTCAATTATATTTACTGCTTCCGTTTTCCCCCTTTTGAAAGGATAATTCATAGAATATATGTTTTGTTATGATGTCTTTGGCATATCTGTCAATACTAAGCGATGCATGCTTAGGGTAAAAAAGAGAGAAAAATATATATCCTATGGCCTGTTCTGGAATCGAGTTCTACCATAGATGTAAACAGGTCACTTCACTGTCTACGAAATCCGTGTATTAAGTATTACAGTATCTAAAAATGAACCGCCACCACAGCAAACCACCAAATATTTAAACACTTTTGTCTGATTGTCATATACAATTATATTAAGTAAACATACCAAAGTACATATCCTGTTGTTATATAAATTGTCAAATATATAACCAGGTACCTATTTAAAACTACGTCAAGTTGGCGGTTAGTGTTTCAGTGATACATGTATTAATAAAGACGGAAGACTTTTCAGATTTTATGTAAATCATGCTTCTGAAAAAAGGAGGCATGCACATTAATGGAGACACATCTGAATAAATATTTCAATTTATATGTTACTAGCAAAAGATATAGCGGTGACTTTATTTTGAACATTTTGATTGGTCACCACGCTGACTTTTCTATACTTTATCCCGTACTGTATAATAAATACTACATGGAGTTTACATACGAGGCCGTTATTAGTCTAGGGCCAGTATAACCAATGTTCCGTTACCTTAATCTTAGTTAATATTGACTTTCTTATTTTGTCCATAGAAAAGCATTTCTGGACTAATGGAACCATCTTCAATTATGGGTATTTTAGAAACAGAACATACTGATTATATGTAGCGGTCAGGTATTTCAGGGATCATCGCACTCTTGGCTCAATCTAATCATACTAGACACAAATCTTAATGAATACGGTATATTTAATCAACGTGCCCATCCGACGAACAGGCACCTCCTAAAGTATATGCTAGTTTGTCATGTCGGTAAGGTGATTTTGCGTTGTGTCATAAACAGACAATATCATTTACCGCTCAAATTAGCAAATCTTGGAGATAAAAGTAGTCAATGCACCTAAATGTTTGTCATCACATCGTGCAGCAATATTACCTTGTACGAAAACAACAATATATACAGAGGCAGCATAGAACTAGATTCCATCCCGTTTACGCTTCAAGAACGTGTACAGTTACCTCTATAAGAAATTGAATGCATACTGATATGAACGCGAAGAGATACAATGATTTCGATGCATTTCTTCTATCTTGCAAAACGCGAGAACATCGTAAGAAACCAACATTGAAGTGACATTACGTAAAGGATGCCGTTTGCATTGATATTATGGGTATTTCATTAGGAAATACTTCATATGTATTGACGGCACTTTTTTCATTGTTCAACCGATATGAACGCCAGTCGGCTACATATACACATTTACCATTGAGCTTCAGTATAGGTGATCTACAAATATTTAACAGTAATACGTAAAAATCTCGAAAAAAATATCAATGTTTATGTATTTGTTGGCGTTTCATGACAATTCGTCAAGCACAGTCAAATGAGTAAGGGTAAGGACAATAAGTAGGATATTTCGTTTACAATATCAAAGCTGGACATCCATCCACAGCTTTAGCGAAGTGAGAGCAGGACAACAGTCTGGGATTGGATTGACGTGTCTAAATCAGATAGTAAGCGTGACGACTCGAACAGGAGAATGGTCTGTGTTAATGGCCAGGAACTAAATATCAGAAGTCGCGAACTGATCCGTAACGTATAGGCGGATTCGATTGGTGGTTCATATCAAGTGCAGAGGCTGCGACGAGTCTGCGTAGAGATAACTATCAAACCCTGCTAATTGACACTGTCGCAAAATGCTGTTCGAGGTATGGGTACTATAAATAAAGACAATTCGTTTAGTGTATAGATGGATCAGTATTGCCATGCAGAATCCATATGTATAAGGAGGATACAGTTTGTCTGTTATTTCATTAAGGCGCATTTCAGTAAGCACAATTATAACCGACAGATGTCCACAGATATTACGTAATTCATGGTTTATAACAGCTCACTGTATGTAAACTGTCTCCACCTTATTGAAAAATAATAGTATTTTTAACCAAAAACAATTATCTTTAATGAAATTTAAATTTCACAAGCATTTTCTTTTGAGTCCTGATTCGAGGAGCTTCTTCGGCCCCTTTATTAGAACCTAAACTCCTTTGTGTTCTTACTACTGCAAACTAGCACTTAAGTACGTCGTCCAGTGGCATCGCCCGTTCTTATACTGCCATTCTCAGTTTGCCGTATACTTCCGGCATGATCTGTCTTTTTTCATTCGTCAACCATATTGTGATGGCGCTGTGGAGCATCAGAACTGCAACGCCACCAGTAGGACTAAATGGGTTTCAACATAGACACAAATAAAAATATACAGCATCCACTGCCTTTGTCATATTGAGCATTGACAATGTCTCTTCACGCTTCAAATATCGCATGATCTTACTGGGAATGAGGATTGGGTATATCGAAGGGTCTCATTACATTGGCACGATTTAGTTATACGTCAATGTGTCGGCATCTTTGGCGTTTACAATTGGCGCCATGTCTGAATAGCAAATGCTTAACCATTGCGACTACGATGGCATTCAAATGGAAAGCCTTGGAATAAGTGATTGTGAAGGTTTTAAAACATCTACAATACGCGCTATGATAAAGTCATATTTCATTCCATACATTGTACAGTCAACCAAAATGGCAACCATTCGTTGTAACAATAGGAAACACTTTGGAATTTATCATATTTTTTGTTGCGTCTGTTTGTGTGGTTCAGATAAATCATGACCGCTGTATCTAAATATATCAAAACCTCTGCAGATTTGTTGGAAAGGTGCTGTTCTAGTGAGACATTAGAATAGAGGACATTGAAGAAGCGATGACCTATTACAATATTTGTTAATTATATCTTCTCTGTCGTTCCTTAGTCTGACACCTGCTGGCTTATATAACGACTGATTGCGGGTCGGTGATTTAGATTAACGTTACTCAAGGCCAACAAGTCATCGATCACCTACGTGTTGCCATAACGGCGTTGTGTTTAGACATTCGGTCTCGTAAGAAATCCAGAAGTTAAGCGAATGAACAGCCTAATTCTTTCTATAATTATATAAGAGGTACTAAGAACATGTAATATTTTAAAGAAATGTGTACAGTGCAACCGTATCTCGCTTGACGCGTTTAAAGTGCCAGAGTGATCTGATTCACAGATAGATGGGACCATAGGGTAATTTCGAAAGGCTAGCGAAAACAGATGTAATCTATAAGAAATTGAAGTTATTTATTAATGATTGCCTCCTTTCTACTGCGCACCATCCATCTCCCGGCTTCGGTATGTCATCACTTCACCTTCCAACGCAATTGTATTGATCAATATTGGAAATTACCTTGAGCCAAACGTTTAGAAAAAAACTGAAAATGCAATAAATCTGTGTTTTTTATGCATTAGATTGCCACAAGATCCTTATTTATTTAAATTCGTGTATGTTTTACCTTCTCCTCTGCACGTTGCAGCGTACTATGTGTTGGGTATTCATACACCGACACAATAAATGGTACTCAACATGTTGACAACATACCAATTATTATCACATACGATTTATTACTTCCGAGGTTTTTGCAGGCAATCGATTTGTCCCGGCGGAAATGAAAATCAACACCTTGTATTAGTATCCGAACTGTAAATAAATTGATAATATCTCCGACAGAAAAGCAGTTCGCACACCAATGTTTCGATTTCCTAATACAATAGGAGCAATGTTTTGGTTTAATTAACCTAAATCAAGTTGTAAAACCAAACGACATACTGATTAGATGTGGAAATGAATTACTACTGTGAAGTCATACCGTCACGCCACCACTGTTTGTGGGGGTTCATGCTATCGTTTCCTTTTGTCTTTGTCGTGAGCTTGGTCCCCGGTGTTGCTTTTGTGTTTATTTTGAGTTCATATGTTTAATCATTTCTAGGTTACTTCTTAATTTAGCGTTTCTTACATTGAACAGATACAGTAACAATATGACAGTGTAACAAGACAGAGTAGTATGCGTTCAACCAGCCCTGGTCAGCTGAACATGCTCACGTGTATGACTAGCTGAACATACTCACGTGTATGACTAGCTGAACATGCTCACGTTTATGACTAGCTGAACATACTCATGTTTATGACTAGCTAAACATACTCACGTGTATGACTAGCTGAAAATACTCACGTGTATGACTAGCTGAACATACTCACGTGTATGACTAGCTGAACATACTCATGTTTATGACTAGCTAAACATACTCACGTGTATGACTAGCTGAACATACTCACGTGTATGACCAGCTGAACATACTCACGTGTATGACTAGCTGAAAATGCTCACGTGTATGACTAGCTGAACATACTCACGTTTATGACTAGCTGAACATGCTCACGTGTATGACTAGCTGAGCATACTCACGTGTATGACTAGCTGAACATACTCACATGTATGACTAGCTGAACATTCTCACGTGTATGACTAGCTGAACATGCTCACGTGTATGACCAGCTGAACATACTCACGTGTATGACTAGCTGAACATACTCACGTGTATGACTAGCTGAACATACTCACGTTTATGATACTTGTTCATTTCCTTTAGTAGTATTATATTTACTTTGGCCACCATACGAGGATCAATACAAATATACATACGTCTAATTGGTATTGTCCGCAATAATTTATTACATAAACAAATTATTGTGTACGTGTGTAGCGTGAATATTTTATGTATGTGGAATATAATTAATGTTTTCCCGTCTATTGTGATTAATTTGATTAACAATAATTTTATTTTTTCGTAAAAGCATCCTCTTGACCAATAAACTTCCCTGTCAGAGTTGTTTCTTACTAAAATGATTCAATCCGCGAGGACGAAATGATGACACAGTAGGAGAGAATTTCCATGAGGTTTAGTATCTACCATGGTTTAAATTTCCATTGTATCTTAGATCGTACGTTACCTTCATGTGTACATACTTCCCTCAATCTTAAAAGATTAAACAAGACACGTGCCACATGTCTGTTTCCGATTTTTGGAATAATAAGCGTACTGTGGCTCTCCAGGTGGACAATGTTAAACGATCGCAACTGAATTAAAGGTGTCGGCACATCATTATTAATAATTCAATAGTGTTACTTGAGTTCATTCAACCACTCTGTCATAACCTTACACATTGTAATTCCTACACAGGTAGGGTAGAAAGACGAATACACATATTCACTTTTGGCTTTATTGTTGAATGTTCGCCCAGGCGAGGAAGGCAATGGGATCTGTCCCAAGGCGGTGATATACTAAAGTCCTTTAACTTGTACTTGTTAAGTCCTTTAAATTGTACTTGTTATTTTCTGCCTAACATTCAGTTTAGGGTCATCGCATCGACTAGTCGCTAGTTTACCTGTTGTAAATAAAATGTGACCGGGCAGAATGCTGTGCTTTATGCATTCGGCATGGCATTTCAGTGAGGTAGCACTATAAAGTACGCATCAGATTCACGCTCTCACAAGAAAGCAAATACACAACCATACCCTGACACCGGCACACATACACACATGCACGCATACACAACACACATGGAGGCACGTCCTCAACTGGCCGTTGATATGACGTTTAACCCTCCAGAACCAACTAACCAACCTAACATATACCATCAGTGAAATAATGCCGTTGTCCGGACATTTCAAATATGGGCATAAAGACGTTGATGGATTGCTTTAGCACACGTTATTTGAAAATATGTACATTTGTTATGACTGTAAAGGTCACAAAGATTAAAACATATAAGACAATTGAAATACAGCTTGCAGTCGTTTTATAAGTTTTCTGAAACTCGTGATGAAATACATCAACTCGTCATTATCTGTTTCAAATATTATTATTCCGTTAGTGCAAACAGGTCACGAATACGAGGCAAAGTCTTTCGATAGCTCAATCTGTTTGATGTTTAAGAACAATTTTGAAGGTGTTGATTAAGTTTAATCAACAACTGATGTTCGCCAAGGATCTGGTCCATTGTCTTTCTTTTATAGAGACTTGTTTTGTTAATGATTGTTACTTAGTGGCGACCTCATTGAGACAACATAATCAACTCCACGGTATTATGATAACGAGGTAACCATATTTTCCTTTGCTACCTACAAAAAGTGAGGTCTCATCTGATGAAAAGGGGCAACAAACTAATTTTGGTTTCTCCGAGGTCACTTAAAAAGACAAAATTTACGCATTCTGCAGGAGACCAACATTAGTCGCCTCATAACATTTAGCGATGGGATACCGCTATATCTTTCTCCGAATGTTATGCCTGGACATTCTTGTTACATAAAAGTTCATTGTATTCTTGCGACCAAATAATGCATTGACTTAAATTTATGATTGGCTTCGTGTGTTCCGATACAGTCCAGAAAACGTACTAAAATGTTATTCAGACAATTAAAACCCATCACTGAAATACGTACGTGCATTCACCCCAATTACGTACTGTTTATATTACAAATAATAATCTTAATAATAATGAGTAAAAACCACTTTGATAAATATGCTAATTCATTTCTGCAGCATCCAATTCTATATTAAGTCAAATTGTTATAAGTGCAATGCATAGTATTGGTCATCGTATATATTTATTTTGGGTTTTACATTTTTATTTATCAGCTATGGTCATATATAGACGGGGTGTACAGGTGATGAGATAACACAAGTGTGATTTACTGCAATGTCACAACTCGTACAAGGTAGCATATTTCACTCACTTATGCTGTTTGCGTGACCCTTTTTTCGCGGTTCCAATACAATAATTATCATTATATTAAACATGACGAATTTTCCTGTACATGTACGTTATTTTAGTAGAATTCAGCCTCATGTTTTACAAGTTATATATATTGCAATCACATTTTAATTTGCCGCGCTGTTCAAAAATTGATTACTTCGCGTTTCTTTTGATCACGTGATATTGTTCACGCACAGACATATTGACACATCATTAAATTTGCGTTGTAGCAGTATTGCTTACTTTAAAAATTCTAGACGACTAACATCCTATTGTTAAACTTATCTGATTATTTTTCCATTGAAACGTCTTGTCCAGCTGAGTAAAATGCGGAAAGGATTTGAAAATCTATTGGAAACACACTCAAAGACTTGGAAAGCAACATTAAGTGAAGCAATGCAGCACATTCTGTATCTGAGTAAAGCCTTTGTTCTACTCTGATGGGCATTCTAATTAACTTGGCAAATCACTTTGTAATGTTACGATTGGCACCACAGTCCTGCCTCAGGCCGGTCTCTGGATGTCACGCCAGACCCATTGTAGACGTCTGGGGGACAATCAGCAGTCTCAAACACGAATCAACATAACAAATAGGTGTAAGTCTGATAGAATGTCACTTCGTGTCCCGATCGTTGTATTTTTAGAATATTAATTTTGTTCCGATTCATTGTGGAAACATGTGCCTCTGGCTATTGGCACTGTAATGTATCTTTTACAGTTTAAGTCACACCATATAAATGTGATGATTTTGTCCTAGGTTTAGAATGCTTATATTTTCTCACATACAGTTTGTTTTCCTGTTTATAAATGATTATTTTAGCATCTCTTTAAATTGTGTATCTATCATGTATTTCCCGTTATTGTTTTTATTGTAATTACAGTCATACCTTGAAATGTCAATTGCGTCGTTGATATCAGATACAGCGCATACAAATTGTTGTACGCAAAAATGAAATAGATAAATCTATCCGATTTCACGTACATTGCTTATTTCAGGTTTATGTTTGTGTTTTGTTTAAGCTATAATTTCCCCCTTGATACATTTTTTTAAAGAAAATAACCTTGAGTCAGTATTGAGACATTTTGTAAGTACAAACACCGCCTAACGTACATAGATATTGAGTAAGATGATCGACTGGAATGCGTCCACTAATCAACATAAAGAATGGCCTTATAACTAAATTAACATACACTATTTCCATTCGATCACAAAGTTGCATTGCAATCATGCAAACACACTCTGAGTTTGAATGAGGATGATGGCCGTGAAGGGGGCTTGGTCGGAATATGTCGGCCAATCGGATGTGTACTTTCTGTGTGTGTAGATAGAGCCGTGCCCAGATGATTATTTTACATACTAGTTTTGTTTTAATCATCACAATTCTATTTATAGGTGACGCTAGGCTATTATCCGACCTAAAATGACACAAAGTAAAAATGAAATATCCCATTTTACCGTACTAGTGCTATGTCTTTCATTACATTTTTACCTGATTTAGTCTTTTCTAATCAAGTCAGTAATTGGGTCATATATAATTAAGGTAGGAATATGTTCATTCATGTTGTCTCTAAAGCAACAAATTAACAATAGAAGAGTTTCATTAGATTAGGACACTCTAGCAGCAAAGACTGGGTTTTAATTAAGTACAATTGAACCTTTTTGCTGTGTAGAGCTGTATGATTTTGTTGTTTGAACGTGAGATAAATAGAAACAAAAATAATGAAAAATTTCTTGAAACCCCTACTCTTGATCAATGTAAATACAAAAATAGAAATACTTCATAAAAAGGTGTTTCTCTCATACAATGATAATGTACTGATTTACGAGTTTCCTCTTTAAATAAGTGACCACTACGAACCTTTTCTAAACAACCATCTTTTCTCTCAACAAACACTTAAAGTAACGTATTTATATGCTTTTGATTTCATTATTTGCAATTTCAGCGGAGAACATCTTAAGTATGGTAGTTGCCATATTTGCTACGTTTCATGATTTCCCCTTGCTGCTCTATGTGTTAAATCAGGCGCCACTTGACATTAGTAGGATCAAATTAGTGACCTTGATAGGTAAACAACAGAGAAATTACACTAGATTTCACAAAACAGGAGAAAAATCATTTATTTTTTATAAATTGAACTATGGTCTATTTCGTAATGCTTTTGGGAATGATCAATACACCTTTGTATCTCAAGGAAACATACTATACATACTTTATTAATCTTTCTTATCATAGAAGTTCTTTATGTCAATATTCTATCTATTTCGCACAACCTAAAAAACAACAAATAACAAAAGCAACACAAAATAAAGAAACAATCAAACACATGGGAAACTTCAAAACAAACGTTCTGGAAGTTTTGTCTGTATAGCACCAGCATATCCATAATCCAACTCACTGATATCCATCGCTGTACCACTAATGCCCAAACTCGTGTAAGCTAAGGCATAGTTTCTGATTCCTCCGATAATCAAACGATCTGCGGTCGAACTGTTTTAGATGTGGTATTATCGCTGCCTTACGAGTTCAATTTGCAGTGTTTTCATTCAAAATGTGTTTGAAATGAGAGCCATTATTATTCGTAAAATCTTTACCTGCTAGTAAGTTCTGTAATATAACGATATTAAAACAAACATGTTGCAGAAGTTTCCGCATTTAGTCGATGTACATCGGTTGCAAGAACTTGAATGTTAACTATATGTTAACACGCGCTCTGTCAGTTTGGCAGATTTAATACGAAGAGCTTGTGTTAATTTGAACTATTTTTTATACCGACACTCATCAATCCCAACACAAGTTTATCTGGTCTTATCAGTTTCCGAAAGAACATTTGAGTTATGTTTCGTACCGTTTTAGCACTAATAGATGATCGGACAAAACACACAACAACAACCCTCTCGCCTTGGTTTCTAATTAAGATGTTTCCATTCGTTTAAATAGAACGAGCATTCCCAAACCAAAAATTACCAAAAATTGAAAATTAACAATTAAAGCGTCATTTCAACGGCTCTTGGAGAGGGAGGGGTTGTGACAAGGATTTAGTTAATTCAGTAAATAACAGAACCTCATTTACAATGTTGTCAAAATCCGACCATGTTTTTCAACAGTAAGTATGACAAAATAGTTTACGTATTTAGAGAAGTTTATACGTACATATTGTTCTATTTCACTCTTGTTTGTTTTGTTTCTTCGCAGGCTGTGTCATTAGACAGACAAAAACGGGCGCCGGTAAGTACTTTAAATCATTTGTGTACTTTTATAGTTTGCAGACTTTTAGTTCTATTAGTTGTGTTGTAAACAAGAAAGAGTGACACATCGTACACACGTATAAGGTTCCAGTGCCACTGCGACAACAGAACACTACCCGAGGAAGAGCCATGCTATCTTATCTTACATTTACATCATAATGGTGTACCTTACTTTCTATCTGTTGTAACAAAAGTACAGGTTTTCCACCTAGAAGCTTTGTCCAGGACAAGTCGGTTGCATTTTACTTACTTTTTATGAAATTTAATAAACCGAAAGCTTACTTTTAGTAACTTAGTAACTTAGTAAAAATAATCAAATCCCATATGGTTGATAAGACAGTATGTGCATGTTTGAGCACAGATCGCATGCGATCTCATTGGCGAGGCACTGAAATTATACTTAGTTTTGACACATATCTGCATGTTTGCACCATGATTTGTTTTAAGCAGCCTGTGCGCAATTAGTATATTCAGTGATGATTGCTGAATACAAGGTGTGGCAGTACTTTTAGGATAACGTTATACAGTTTTGAGCTGCTTTATTGCTTTAGGGGAGGCAGCATCCCAGATTAGGCCGACGCTCGCAAGAGGTATGTACAATGTTGTTCGCGTTTGTGCGCATGCGTGGGGATATATCTACGTCCTTCCAATTCTAACATGTCCATGAGTATATGACATCTACTAACAATGTAAAGTATCTCCAATGTTCTAAGTGCATCTGTACTAACTCAATTTAATCACCTTTTTCAGAGAGTCAAACTAAAACTATCATTATAGTGATAATTCACTTATCGCTCTGTACAGAATATATGCCACGAAAGATAAGCATCTGGTAACTGTGAAAGTTGAAATTTCGCGATTTATCTTCTCCAACTCTACACTACATTACAAAAATCATGTAGGCGATATTATGGAATATAAAAGTTCACATTTGGCAATATGTTTGCATTCCTAATTTAAAACAAAACTCGAAATAATTCTAGATCGCGAAATTTCTACCGTTACAGTAAAACAATATACATGTACATCACATGAAAGGTAGTTGATAGACTTTTTCTTTTGTCATAGAACATAATTTTATCAAACTCCAAGTATAAGTCATATAAGATACATAAATAAATGGGAAAATGTAAGGTGAACATCTATGGTTATGAATTTTTAAGATTATAGCACTTGTCAGAACAGATAAATGGAACTTTTATTTTGTAAAACTCAGTTATTAGAAATACAGAGACGACGATGGCAGCACCCTCGATTGGGCCGTAAGCGGTCTACGGAAGAATCAGAACTCTGGGTATAATCATGACGTCACTCCATGCTTGCATTACTCTGCTTTATATCAATTCTCCTGCTTTTCACGATGACGGTGGAAAAGGAAACCCAATGTCATCAGAATATCACGAGTGATTGAACTCAATATAATTGTAATAAGTTATATTCACCCAAGCGCAAAATGAACGTTCTTTTCAATACGGTTAGATCGATATCGGCTACTGCGCTAGATTCCCATTTTTATGAATGATACATTTCTATTATATTAACAAATAAATGCAATCCCCAGGTCTCCTGCGTTTTGTGACGATGTTACTCTCATCTATATGTTTCCATCTATACACCATCCTGTATACTATTACATGCTATATATTATCCATGCTTATATCATTTGTCTTGATTATACGTTTACTCGTGTATTTAAGCAATTAACTACTGCGCATGCGAAATATTTCAATGTTTATAACATGTCTTGAAATGATTATCATCTTTGATGTGTTAATAAAATTCTGCAAAATGCCCATTGTCGTGTTTTATATGCATATATCTACTGCTATAAACCATACCTCTTTTCATCTTTGCTATACATATGATATCTATATATTCGTTCTTTTTCCTGGAATAAAACCGTACCTTTTACAGTATAACCATCTCTCCATTCCCATTTGAATATTGGTTTCCTTGTAATCGGTCTTCAAAATGATCGGATATCTATATAGAATGCCAAATATTGTATGAAATCCTAATTAATATATTTCATTTTGATCGGTCTAACAAGCATGCGTGAATCATATACTTAACAACCCATATCTCTTTTTAACATATTAATCTATTAATATCCATTGCTTTCTAAACATGCATGTCGCAATTGATATGTACGTCATCACATATTTTAAGAAAAGTATTATTAATGGATGACAGTTTATAGTGTTTCATGAAATAGGTAAGCATACTAAATAACCCCAAACAGCACTTTCGATTCAAACCCTAATAATTGGTGACTCCGAAACATTCCAGAAAGTACAATTATCTAACATCACGCAATCTCATTTAAAACGATGAGTAGATGTAATTTGAGACCCGCGACGTAAGACGAACATTTTAATATATTGAGAGTGCTATGATATACATCCATCAGTCAGATGGAGCAGGTAAATGTTGGTTAATTAGAAACGGCTCCTGATGTATCTAGACACAGTCTATATTTACATTTCTTCACTAGGTGACAATAATGGGGAATCAAACTGTCAATTAAACAAACATAACACTATATATCGGGGAATGAGTACCACGCTCTATACAAGTGTTATTATATCGGATGTCTACTAAAGGTTTAAGATATTTACTAAGACGTATATAGGTTGTGTTAAAATGCCAGTTTTATTGTAGTTCAAGCAATGGTATATATTATTTATTTGTATTAATTAGAAGGCTGGCTGATTATTTGACAGTTTCTTGTTTTTTTTTTAATGTTTAGTATTGTCAGACTAGAAACGCGTGATATATTGTAATTGTTGAAAAATAATAACTTTGTGACATAATACAAACTTTTACTTATATACTCATTTCACAAATGTTTTGTTTTGACTTTAGCTCCACGAAACTTCTATTTCAGAATACATAATGATATAAATGCAAAATTGACGTTTACTGCTCGTTAATAGAATTGTTAAAAGAAGTTGTTGCATTTGGTGATTCTTTTGCTATGATGTTAGCAAATCAAAACTTCTTATCCGAAATTATTCTGTTTTTGCTGATTTTTTTTTTATTTTTTTATTTAAGTTAGTAAGGATAAGGCTTTTACAGTAGTTGTTTACGTTGTATTTACTGTTGCGTTTGGCGCCGTTTGCAGCAGACAAATGATAGCGTGGGTGGTCCAGAAGCCGTGGATATTGACCCCGCGCTGAAGGAGCAGTACGTTAACCTCTTTGTAGATCTTTTATCGTCTGCCATACAGGCGAACCCGGAACGTTACCAGGTTTGTAATAAACAGGGACGCCATCCTTTTGTCTCTATTGCTTCTGGTTCACCCTTCTTCCGTAGATTTTGTAAAAGTTCTGTAAACCTTCTACCGTTTCTTCGGCTTGGCTAAACTAGCCATAACTGCTATGCTGGTTCCTAAATTCATTCCGCTGGTGGCATCGTATGGTTACAACAGGTGCAGATCTGTCGCATTAGTCTGGAAATCAGTAAAGTTGTCTGTTTTGTAGTAGTTTAGTGGTAGTTCTGACACTTTTTCGTCTTATCTTCTTAGACATGTAAAGTAGTATACCTGCAAGTATTACTTACACTTGCAGTCTGAGATTGTTTATCAAAAACACTTTCTGTACCTTTTTCCACTAGGAGTTGTCTCCCCCTTCCTCTCAGCAGATTCCCGGGGAGATGGTAGACCTTCTGTATCCCATTGCATGTGTAGGTATGAAGCGACCAATATGGGACCTCCTGTAGAATCGAGGGTTTCTTATTTACAGTACAGGACATTGAAAAGAGAGAACAAATATACGCTGTTCCCATAGAAACCCCCTTTTTCTTGTCCACTATTTGTGCTGAGTCTCCTTAGACACCTTTCTTTCGGCTCCCTTAGCTGTTGCGTGAAAAAAGCAATGCAAATAGTTCTTCTTTAGGCCCTTAGCATTTATTGTAATACTCATGACGAAGTTTGAGATTATTCTAACAAAGCTACTTGATGTCTCTGTTTTACTGCTGTTAATTTATGCACTTAACCTGGTTTCTGATAGGTATACATTGGTCACAAAGTCCTCGAGCTGCTCCATTATCTGGAATTTGTTAGCAAATGTAAATGCTTGAATAAAATAAGCGGCCCAGTGCTAATGCTGTCAAACTGGTGTCGTTCAGAGGTATCCTATTTCTTCTTGGCAGTAATTCCATTGTTATCCTTTAAAATAAAACTAAGGACTCATTGTACAACCCTCTATCTTTTCCCTTTGTTTTCAGCTGCATTATAAGAAAGCATGGAACTTAATATTTGTAAAATATTATAAAAGTGATATACAGCTATCAAACTCTTGTTGCACTTATATCATTATATATATGTGTGTATGTGTTTAATTTGATGGTGATGTTATTTATATTGTGACGTCATACAAGTTAAACTGTACACATCAGGAAAATATTAACTGGAATTTGTTTATGATTCAGTCTAATGACTTTTTCCTTATTGCAGGGACAATATCCTGAATCCTATCATTTTCATATAAATTAAATTATATTGTGTTTGCATCATGATGATATCGGTGCAATAACCGTCCTAAACCAAGCGCTGGCGTCCTCTTCAGTATATTTTAGAAACTTTATGTTGACGTTGCAATGGATTGGTGACGTTACCACCTTATGTTGATCTTAATCGAGAACAAGTGATCCTTACTTCATCATTTGATATACATCGGTTGTATATATATATATGTTTTACATATGTTATCAATATTGTTCGGAACTATAATAACGACCTCTAAAGGAATACAAAAGATAAACCCCGTTCTTAAAAGCCCATGTCTGTTTTTTCATACTGATATATAAAACATTATATGCACTTCAGAAAAAGAATTTCTTACATATGGGAAATTTATAATAGTCAGTGATGTTTAAATGCTAGTATCAAGCTAAATAACACATCATTAATGTGTCCTAGTGGCGAATTACAGATTTCAGAATAACTGTTTTCTACTATTAATGTTTACATATACGCCTTACCTGTCTCAATAGCTTCATCCATAACCAAAATATCCAACTTTTAACTGCAGAAGTGTTTGAGCATTCCGACTAAATACCGTGATTTGTATTTTGACAGCCGATTTTCTTGTTTTCAGATGGAGCATAACAATGAATATTCCACTTTTAATTTCAGATCGATTTTTGGACTTTTAAGACATAGTTAAATTCGTTTGTCCCGGTGTTTCCTATTGTGCATTGACATGAGACTATCCATTGACATATAAGATATTTTCAGTTTTGTATTATCCGTTACTGTTTGTTTGTCATTTGCGTGTACGTTATCGATTATTGTCTGTGTCTGTTAAATTATGTCAATACTTTCAATTGAAAAGCTCAAGCAGGAGAAATTTAGTAGAATGGTGTGTTTTGTTAATCTTATATTAATATAATCCTATATCTATTTGTACCTTAATAATTTACTTTTTAGTGTTATGTTTCTGCACCTTGTATACAATCTCAGTTATTTTTGTTTCAGAATGGTATTTATTGAAGAGTAACCTTGCTTTTGTTCTGTTTTTGTAGAACTTTTTAGCATACCCAAGAGGGGGTAGATCAAGTGTGAGTAGAATTTTGTTATGTTTTGTTTCACAAATGATTTTGATTACGACACAAATTTAGGATATGGACAAAAAATCATAAGGTGAACGTTATATTTTTGTTTTCCAATTTTTGAGGAATAAAATAAATATCTGTTCTGTAAGTTCTTAAGTCTTGTGAGGAATTAAGTATATCGTTCGATCTAATTCTACCATAGACAAATATAATAATATATAACACAGTAACGCGGCCAAGGCATTCCTTACTGTTATATTAAATTTTCATGAAATTGATTTAAAATTTAAACACGCATGCTTTACTCATGAGTGGTTTTACTGAAATGTGCGTCGGACGTATGTGATTTCAATATCATTAATCAAGTTGTTTCAATTTTACAGAATCCAATGGCATTCTCCAGGGACGCCCGTGCGGTAATTAACCCTTTTAATTTTAATCTGTTTCAGTGTCGTTCATGTTTATTTTCCTTTGTAAAGTATGCCGCTGTACGTGTATCAGGTATTCAATTATGAAATAACAATTTAACAATTGAATATTCTTTATTTAAATAAGAATGTACTTAAAACGTTGGTCTTTATTTATAAATAAATCATCTAATCAAATTCGCCACGAACGCCTTTACAACTCCTGTAAACTTTACCCCCCAAACATCAGCCTCGAACAGGTCAGCATTGACGTCCGAACCAATTAGGTCAGCATTGACGTCCGAACCGAACCAATGGCGTTTGTGTTGTTAGGTTTGCTATTGCAGACTGAATGAGGTCCCTTTTAAAAAGCATTTAAATGTGGAGTTGCAAGTATTTTCTGAACATGGATTTCAAATATTAGGCATAGCATCCATGTTTCCTCTTCCCTTGAAGCAACTACAGAAAAAAAAAGTTTAAGTAGGGACAGTGATGATATCATATTACCACTATCAGATCAATGATCGTTATCATTGTACTAAGTGTCTACTTCTAAGAAAACTCCACGTACATGTATTTTTGCAGCCTATTTTACATAAGAGGAACAGTATTTTGAAGTTTTGCCTAAGCGAATAAAATCTGCTTGACGTTGATTTTACGGATTCAGTTACGATTGCTACATCTAGAGTAGGATTTGACTTCCATTGTTATTAATCGTGTTCAATTCCTGGATTTCTCTTAGCAAGGAACCGCCGTTGCTGTAAAAAAACTGAATGGAGTGCTGAATATCGTTCTTGATTGTCAGGAATGCATTTCTGCGTTAAATTGTTATCACATCGATCGATGATGTAAATATAGGTCAATTATTCCTCAAGCACACTTTATACAGTTGTTATCGCGAACGCCTATCTCGAATGCAAAGCTTCGCGAACATTTCAAATCGCAAAAAGTAAGCGATTAACATTATCGGTGCGTTACACGTATACGACATACAAATGTTCGCGTTACGCTTCGCCTGTCCTTGTAAGGGTAACTTTTTACCTCGTCATAAAGGAAAAAAGGGTTATCGAGAAAAAAAATCACTTCTTAATTATACTATTCATTAAAAATGTTTTTGCCTGGTTTTTTATTTGGAAAATGTATTTACATTCATGATAGATTAGAAAGGAGAAATGTGAGGTCTTATCTAGAATAACAGAACAAAGCCTCATTTAAATGATTACATCGGTCCACGTAACAAATGACTATAAAGTGAAGAAACAAAGCGTGCTCGTCACCGAGATTCATCATTATGATTACTTTTAAACGACACGTATTTGATTCTGATTCTGTATTTTCTAATAATTCCAATGTAAACTGTTCATTAGTAAATGTTTTATCATGCCAGCAAAAGTTTACGATGAGCGGAAGAAACAAATCTCAAATAAACAATCGAATGCGCATTTTGATTTTGTAAATGACGATGTGGGCGATCATTCACGAAACATTCAATTGTTTTCAAATATGTCGTTACGAAGCCATTAATCCAAAGCACACATTTCTTCTAATTAATTTCTTTTGATTGATATATTAACTGCTGCACATTAAGCAAATCATTATTTAATTTGACTAAAAACCGCATTTATGTATCTAAGAACAGTGTGTATTAACCATTCATGCGACACCGATACTCTTGAAAATCTGTAGCATATGAATGTTTGTATTAGACGCATTCATGATAGGATTAAGGCCTGGTTTTGTTTATTTTGATGAGAAACCATAGACACAGTTTACAAAAAGGATAACGGCTGGATATTACCAACAGTTCAGTGAGCAACCCATTCTGTAAAATCAACAGAGTAAAGTTATCTCACTTTATCACCGAGCTTTGCTTTAGGTCTCTGTCTAATCACAACAACACAGCAAGAGTGTAGAAATACTTAACACGGAGCGGTAATGTTGATATTCCATCTATGATTGAAGTTCCTGGTTTAATTTGCCGCGGAGGGATAATTCACTTTGCTACATGTTCATGTTACGCGCTTCCTAGTGCCAAGGTCAGTTTAGCAATAAGGTGCCGCGTGCATCAACAGATTGGTAAACCATCATGAACAAGCAGTATACCTTCGTACGAGAAATTATATTTCGATTTCATTGGATGATTATAGTTATTTAAAATTCACCGAGGAAAATAAAACATTATATAAATATGACATTCATTAGCAGGTGACAGTGAATATTGTCAACCCAAGAAGACCATTGTCACCCGAGGCGAAGCCGAGGGTGACAATGGGTTTTTGAGGGTTGACAATATTCACTGTCACCTGCTAATGAATGTCATATCTATTTTGTTACACCAAAAGTCAATGTAGCTCAGAAACGGCAGCAAACCTCGATAATGACATCTTGTTTGTTGATAGTCTGCTGTTTACAATCGCTATCGCACCGGCGCTTGATGAAATTGGCTGTTGCCGTCAAACGTTCTTGTGACCATCACGTTGGGGAAACGAAGCGGTGCACGCACATTTTTTGCGCATGTGATATTTTTCACTGTCTCATGGCAATATCACCCGCGCCCCTTAAAACCAATGTATTTTCGGAGTGTGACAGAGATTTTTGTTTAATTTTCTCCCAACCAATCAAATAGCTAGAAATTCACTTGAGGTGTAACAAATACAAATATTCTTTAAGAATGTCTAACTGAAATTTAACGACTTAATTAAATCATTATTGGAAACTATCTCTAATTAAGGAATACAATAGAATCGGATGCAGTGGTATCGTTTTATGATGTGCCAAGAAATGAACCCTAAACTTAGTACTTACCCTGGAGTATATCGTATATCAAATTATTACGTTCTACACAAATAATGCACGTACTGGTCCCCATGTTTAATGAGTCTGTTCTCTCTGTATATGATTTGAATCTTACACATGAAACGATGTTAAATTCACATCTTGTGTTTATTTGGCAGACTAATATAATATGATATACTGGTAACATCTTACCACTCCTACGAGAAAACGGCAAAATATTATTTCTGACTATTTCAAATGTTTATCAACAACCTGTATGGGACATTTGACGACATATATCAATTTATTTCTAATCCGATACTTCGGTGATTGAGATGACACCTGTAATCTTACATTCAAATGATTTTTTTTTACATTTTTCATGACATAGCTCTTTCACATATATACATGGAAAAGATTATATTATACTTTAATATTTACTATTATCTCTCCTAACTATAATGCTGATTTTCTAATATTCCATTTTTCTATGTGGTATCAGTGATTCCATTCCTTATTGAGTACTCCTCAAAGTTATCAGTACCAAACTATCGAAAATCAAATTGCCATTCGTAAATACATTAAAGACATCTTTCTTGAAGACAAAATCTCATGGAAAGGAACGTACCTCCACAAGGTTCGACAGGTAAAGTGCTTGATAATCAACCATCATTGTATAATTTCAGATGTTTAGTTACCCAAGGCTAGGCCGGTCCGGTGCTGGATTCCCGGCTGATGTATTAGATGGTCTTGGTTGCTGTAACATGGGCGTCAAATCCATCAATGGTATGGCGATGTGCTCCGCCAGTGAGTGTTGTGAAGGTCTACAAGAGTACCGGGACGTCAAGAAACCCTTTATGTTTACTCTTTGCGTATGGGATGTAAGTAATTAAGTATTCATCCGTACTTTCTGTTCCTACATATACCACAGAAGCTTCAGGTCCCGATTGTGTTCCTCAAAGGAAAAGGCCTAAAAAAACGTACATGTTTAACAGTATAACTGCCCCTGCCTTAATTGGAGCCAAGCTATACCAAATTCAGTATTTCGTCCCTAGAGTTCCTCCCTCATATGATGTATGTCTATTGCAGATCCCTTCAACCCTTGAATCTGGCATTTGTTTCCAAATTTATTGAATGAAACATAGTTTATACTTACCCTATTAATTCTGATGTTTCTATCGTCTTCGATCAGCTACAGATAAGCAACTTAAGTATTTACGGTCGTTAATTACATGTTTTGTTGAGTTTCATCAAGTATTATTATAAAACATGGAATGTCTCTGTATATTTGGTTTTTAATACAACACTTTATTTAAACATACATATTAACTTACGCATACATACATATATGTTAAAAATCTTTCACTATTTACCGGCCCATATTTCGGTCCATATGCTATTCGATAGTTAAAGGTTTATGCTGTACCATAAGATTCAATGATAACGTGCGAAATACTTATACTTTAAATTCCAATTTCAAAGGAATTCAAGCTTTGTTGTCTTTGATAAATTATTCCCTCATATATGTTACCTATTATTATATGATACGTACCAATATTGATAAACGTTTTCAATTGTTTTGCATGTAAAAAAAGCACAGGGATATGATAAACCTGATAATTTGGCATGACAATTTTATTATTTTCTTTTTCTATACTTTTTTAGAACTCTGCCGAAGAGGACAAAGCGTGATGACTTGTGCTTTTAAAGCTGCTAAATCTAATTGGTAGCCTTTTTATATATAGTTCTACAAATAGAAAGCAACCAAACCTCACATCAAGAGCCCTTCAATTTCATTTAAAAGACAAACTGTTATTTCATTGCACCGTTTGCATTCAAAAAGGAACAGAGAGATTATTGCTGAGGAAAGCGATGTGTTCCATATGGACAAACGAGTTAATCAGTTGGTTGTGTAAGAGCTTGTTTTTTCCCGTCAATGAAGATCTCAGCAACAACGTAGCTTTGCTACCTGGCTGCTATATAGCTAACCCGAATCGTCTTAACAATGGGGCAGATTATTAGTTAAATCTTGATACACTTGGAAAATAATTTTCGTTTTTGCAGAAATAAATATAATGTTTTTGACATGTTTTTTGCCTTTTCCTTTCAATCTGACACCCATTCTGTGTTAACGTTACGCACCTAACATCGTCAACTACAATGCAGCCTTAACGACTCGTACTCCCGAGCATCCAACACATTGGAATAGTAGCTGTATGGTCTATAATCAATACGTTGTTCATAATTCGGAACTAATTGATAAAAAAACACAAGAGAATGACGAGACGAAATTTCAATCAAACCATTATTCGAACTCAAAATCCAAACTACTAGGAGAAAATATGAACAGAGGATAATATTTACAAGGAGACCCTTGTAAGGTTATCAGGAGAACAATACCAGGTGTTCCGGAAGGAAAATCTTATTCTGCTTTATTGATGACACCCGCAATTTGGGTGCAAGTACCGCATTTTCATGGAAGGATATGAAGCGAAAGGAAACATATATAACATCTCATTTAGACATCATAGCTGATATTATCAGTGTATTCATTATTGCAAATATTCATCAAAATTAAACCAGAAATGATTTACATCCTCGCTGTGTCAATCTAATTCAGCAAAGAGGTAAACTAAGTGTTTAAAAAAAACGAGGTGACGTAAAGATCGCTAATGCGACTGAAATGTGTTTAGTATACATATTTTAACCTTTGTAAGCACTAATTTGGTGCACATCAATAGATTATATTTTCTTGCCATATACATCTCAGTATATCAATATGTCCTTTTAAGTTGTTAAACGTCGTTTACATTTGGTATTTAATAACATATTTTTATATATTTTAAATAATTTATTTCATTTATGTCAAGTGGATAAAAAAACGTTTCAAGAACAAAATATTTACAACATGCATGGCAACTATCTTGTGAACCCTTTAACCGGTAGTTGGAAATGTAGTGCTATCATTCAGATAAATACCTACTAAATTTCGACCTGGCCTTGGCGTGCTATCCTGAAAAAGACGTTGCAGATTACTGAAAGATTCGGTCACATTTTAAAATTTAAATTTATCAGTTTTGAAAGAAATTGACCAATATCTGAATTTCGAGCAATACATACCACAGCCACCATGTATGATGGTTGATTGAAAAATTAATCATAACAAAACTTATGCATATCAACATATTTATAGCAATCATTTTTAAAGTTTTATCAGAATCCGTCAAGTAGTTTCTAAGAAATATGAAAGAAAAACAAACAACAATAAAGAAGCAAGCAAGAAAAAGCAAAACAAAATGAACAGCATTTGAGCAAGAACAGAAAAATAACAGACCTATCAAACAAAGGGGAAACAATACCGGAAAGTTCATCATTTCCTAATATACCTGTGACATCCATAATGACTTCTCCTGTCATAACATTCAAAGTTTTCATTCATCAATAATAATCAACCTGTCTTTATTCATTGTAGATACTGATTACTTTTCCTACAAAAATATTGACGTGTACTAATCAATTAAAGGTGTTGTCTTCCTTCATGTTGTTTTAAGTGTTTACTCATTACTCTGAGTAGAAGTTGAAAACCATAATTAAACACGTTTACGGCGGCTCAAAGTCGATAAAGCCGAAAAGACAAAGCATGTATGAGTGAACCAGGAAAACACAATTGCAAATACATAAGCAGTGTAGATAAACAATAACAAATACATAAGCAGTGTAGATACACAATAACAAATACATAAGTAGTGTAGATAAACAATAACAAATACATAAGCAGTGTAGATACACAATAAAAAATACATAAGCAGTGTAGATAAACAATAACAAATACATAAGCAGTGTAGATAAACAATAACAAATACATAAGCAGTGTAGATAAACAATAACAAATACATAAGCAGTGTAGATAAACAATAACAAATACATAAGCAGTGTAGATAAACAATAACAAATACATAAGCAGTGTAGATAAACCCCGTATGATAAACCATTCAAGCGAACAGACCCCAATACCATACCTTGAATATACCTGGTATATTGCACAGTTGTCGATAAAGCCATATTTGTATTGATACTTCAATGAGATATTAGGCAATTGATAGATTTCTTTTATAAAGCAAGTATTATATGCAGTAAAAGTGGAAACGTTTGCGTGATGAAATGTCTACGTTGTGACCCCTGACACTCCGCGTTGTGACCCCTGACACTAATAGCGGTATGGATATGTCCGCGTTGTGACCCCTGACACTAAATGCGGTATGGATATGTCCGCGTTGTGACCCCTGACACTAATCGCGGTATGGATATGTTCGCGTTGTGACCCCTGACACGAATCGCGGTATGGATATGTCCGCATTGTGACCCCCGACACTAATCGCGGTATGGATATTTTGGCGTTCTGCAATCTCTTTATTGTTTTTATCAACATAATTTATAAATAGATATTGGCGTGTTGATATTTTCGCGTGTAGATCTTTTCGCTCTAATTTTCTAAAAGTGAAAAAACTTAAACATTTCCACACCACAAAAATGTCGACTTTACAGTAGTCTCTACAGAGCAAAGTTAACTAAAGTAAACATCAATTATAGTATAATATATACATCAACAGTAGGTTGCTGTATAGACACGTGTAATTATATATCAACATATCACAACATAACACGTCATTTGTTCCTGATTACTATGAAAAGTAATGATATCTTTCCAAGAGCAATTAACAATACATTGATGACATTATTTAACGACATAAAACCATTACAAAAGATGCGATTGATGTCCATCACCAGCCACAAAAAAATCCACTTGTACGATAAACAATTTATTATTTTCGGATACATATTTTCATCAATGTAATCCTTGTAGTCGACTACGACTAGCATTTGATGCACAAATAGAATAATATGGTTGGCATTTCGTTAGATAAAGATTGTCGAAATCTGTTTAAAGGACACTGGTGACACACCGATGGCATGTTTAATGAAATGTAACAAAAAGGGAGGAAAAATACTTAAGAAATAATATGAGTAGCAGCTAGAATTGAATGTAACAAATAAACCGTATGAAATCAACAAAAGGATTAACTGTTAATTGCAAGCATTAATTTGAACGAACAACTCAGTCTCTCTTTGCGTTTTCAAAGCATAAACTATCTGACTTTTGGTCAGTGTAGCATGTTAAACGCCCCTCTTACTACTATAAATACTCTATTGAGCCTGTTTAATCTACATTCATTCATATAGACTAGGATTGTCAGGAAATATTTGGTGTTTGGCAAGGAGATGCACTTTGGTCCTTGTACTCTATATCACAGAAAAATGTGTTTTTAAGTAAAAAGGCATTGTGGGATAAGTATGAAACTTTCACAAATCAAATATCATCATATAACTAAACTTTATGCCAAGTTACATGCTTATCCCCAAATGCGTTTTATGCACAATCAGCGGATAAACATTAGAAATAGGCAGATTATTTGATAAAACGGTTAACTTTAACGATTAAAGCAGATACTTTCCTTGCGGCTAGGAGACTTAAAATTACCAGCAAATCAAACTTCATATATTAAATCAGTCATTTTACAGTAGCTGTGGTGGCAAATGCCATTTTTGATTTGTAAGTTAACTTTGATCAATAAAAAAAACAAATCAGGACCTGGAACTCACTTCAGCCCCTCAGGGGTGAGCAAATATTTTATGATATATATAATATGCAATACTAACAATAGATATCTTATACTTATAGCATAAAAAGGGTGTCATGCACCTTTTAATTCACTTAAAATTGAGAGATATTTGAAAAAGCCAAGTTTGAGATGTGTCCAGAAGCCATAACTCAGTATAAAACAAAAGGAAAGTATGTAGTCAATATGCAATTTATGTAAGTCTACTTAAATGAGTGAAGTTGTAAATTTCAAGTCAAAATATTATTTAGAAAGAAAATTATTGAGAAAACAAATTACTTTTCAATTGAAAATGATTGAAAAGGTCCCCCTGACGTAATCCTTCGTTTTATATAAACAATCTTTAAGTGACGATTGAATTTCTGTCATTTTTCATTCTGTTACATATGCTTGACTGATTTATACATGTTTTCAAAAACAGAAATGATTTTATTTTGGTTTTTAAGCTCATTTTGAAAACAGCAAACTATATTTGTGATTTACAATACATGTTTTCAAAAACAGAAATGATTTTATTTTGGTTTTTAAGCTCATTTTGAAAACAGCAAACTATATTTGTGATTTACAATACCCCTTTTGGTACCCCCAGAAACCCATTTTCGGTCAAAGCTTTACCTTAGTTTTTCTGCATGTCATACAATAGGATATCTTTGAACAAAATAAGGAGGTGAAAATCCGAATATACCGGGGCCCAAAAAAGGGCCTTATAGACACCCTTCCTTCCTTTGTTTGTCGATCAACGTTCAATTTCTTTTTGTAATTTCCAGTTAGTAATTGCATGGAAAGCAAATACAAAAACATCTACTCCGTGTTTTTTCAATCCCATTTATGAGTATTTTTCGATAAAAATGATAATAATGCATTTTCTTACACATCTTAGGATTTCAATCTGGACCCTCCCGCTATATACATAACCTATTCCGATTATATGTTAATGGCGAATACTGACAAGCTGAGATACAACTGTTCGGACCTGTGGCTGGTGAATTAAAACATTGCCGACAAACGTGTTCTCGATGGAGGAATCGGGTGTTAATAAACCATAGGGTTGTTCTTTCCGCTGTTGTGTCACAATAGATGGCCCTTTGATTTAATTTGCTTTCGGTATTCAGAAAAGATAACAAAAAGATAACACGACTGTTTTCCCGTAAAGAAGGTACCGATATTCATTCTGTGTATACCCGTAACAAATAAGATAGTCGTTTTCATGTTAATAATATCATTTTGTTGTCTGTTTGGAATTAAAGATCGACATAACACCTAAGTGTTATCTTACAACGGATAAACCAAAAAGCATGAACGGTAGGTGTGCCACGAGAGACACACAAGGAGGCACGGTAGTCTAGTGGTAGGACACCGGGCTCGTGACCGAAGGGTTGCGAGTTCGAGTCACGTCACGGCACTGTGTTGTATCTTTGAGCAAGGTACTTTACTTCGCTTTTTCCAGTAAATGAGTACTTGGTTAAGTAGTGCTAGTATTGTAGAATGCTAGCTGTGAGCGCCGAAATGGCAGCACCGGTTGTATGTTCCTTAGGGAGTTGAGAAAGATATTGGCTAGTTGCAAGAGGCCCTATTACCACGGATAATAATCTGTGAACCGCTTTGAGACGACCTACGAACTAGGTTGTGATAAAGCGGTATATAAGATCTTCGAATTATTATTATTATTAAATAAACGTTAGTTTAATAGGCTGGCTTTTTTGTTAACAAGTTTGCGACTATCCAAAAAAGGTTATTATTATATGCATATACTGGGCCAGGTGGCATCTCTTTACAACGTTGTAAGCTAGAGACTGTATACAATCCTGTCACATCATGGCTTTGGCCTAACCGAGGTGCCTCGGGTGACACAACATACGAGAAGAGTTTTAAGTATCTTGTAGGAGAAAATGAAAGGAGCTAGAGGTTCCAAGTATTCCAATGGAGACAACAGATACATCTCAATTGCTCCCTGGGTTGAAGTTTCCCGTTTCTGTAGCTGTTCCGTATCAGTCCTCTCATGCAATGGGATACGCCAGGTCTAGTCTCTCCTCCTATTTAGGTTTATTTATATTTTGTTTAAAGTCTAATTAATTACTCAGGCTATTCAAGTTTATACCTCCGCGTTTGTAATGTACATTGTATGTGTTCTGGAGGCATTGTCATTGGTTCTTCCGTTAGCGCAGATCTGATACCGAATATAGAGTGCTATCTCATTGCCATACCATGCTACAGGCATCCATCAAATTGTTTCATTTAATCACATTATACTAAGAACAGGTAAACCAGTTGTTGTGATTACCCTGATTACCGAACGGTTAGCAGGGAATTACAACTACCACTTTGAGCGACTTTCGTATGTCCCAATCTAGGAATGGAACCATTGCCATATTCACATAGGGGGATGTTCAACATTATGGCCAAAAAGGAGGTATTGGTTGTTAGGATTTATCCTTTCTGTATTCTGCACAGAGATGTATAAAAGGACAGAATAGCGGTCCACCGTGTTGTTGTGGGGAGGAAATCATACATGTTATCTCCAATGCTCTCTAAGCGGGCGGCATACAGAAAAACACTGAGATTTTGTTCAGTAAAGCTGGAGCCACCTCCTCTGGTCATTTAGAGGGATGCATACAGCTTGTTCATTTCCATGTTTGGAGGGATCTATCATATACACTACATTATGGTTTATATGTTGACAGATTTTGTCCTCTTCTTATTAATGTAATGATACAGGTTGTGCATCGCGCTATGCCATATATAGGTATAAGGCTATATTTAGGATTACTCGTTAAAATCATCGATGCCTTAGGCAGTTGGTAAATAATGTAATAACTATTATTGATAATGACATATCCAATATCCAATACCTCTCAGTAATGATTAACAAGCAAATATTGTTCCATTTCAGCAATCACAAGTGTGTACTAAGGGCATGTTGCGAGTGCAGTGACTTATTAATTGATCTGGTTTGATTCCGATTTAATGCGCAGCTGGACAGTTCTCTGCACTTACATTAAACATTATAGTTATTTTATCAATTAACATTGATTCTATTTAATATCAGTGTATTTAATTCATTATTATGTTTGAGTAAGTTAACGGTCAAACGACATGAAAAAAGTATCACATAGCCACACAGCAGAAAATGGATAAACAATAGATATGTTTCAAATGGCGTCTGAATACGCTAAAAATATTACATTAAACGAAATGGACAATAAACTGATCATATGCACATTTCCAATATTCGAAGCCTTTCAAGGAGTATTGTCAAGCGCCACTATACCTGAGTTCCGAGTGACTAAATTAGATGACACCTATGATGCCTCGACATGATTGTTTGTATTGTTGTGTCATGGTTTTATTTCGATATAACAAAATATTTACTGCCTTTGTTTGCAGGGAAATACGATTTTTGTTTCCCCTCCATTAGAAATGTTTTCCTACAACAAGGTCGGTAAACGTAGGATATTACTTTATTAGAAATGTTACGTTACAGCGAAATTGTCGGAAACATTAATCTCGAAAAAAGGCTGGTATAAAACATATTTAACAAAACTAAACGGCTGTTACATACAATACCTCAAATTTAGTAAACATTTGTCGTAACGGGATTGTTCTATGATTAAATTTAAAAATGGATCTACTGTCCCCATTTAGTAGTGTATCGCTAGTCGGCTTTATACGACATGAGCTGTTTGGAGGACCTCATAATTGTTGGTGCTGTACGTCCCATTAACAGCTATTGTCATATATGGACGAGCCAGATTTAGGTGACGGAGGAAACCCGGAGCGCCCGGTTATAACCTACCGACCTGCGGAGAGTACCTGGCGACTGCCCCATGTAGGTCTCGAACCCGAGACCCAGTGGTGGATGACTAGTGAAAGTAGACGGTCAGACGCCTTAACCACGACCCATTGAGATGCCCACGAGGACATTAATTACGGAACAATACAAAATCAATAACCTTTCAAATGCGTCATCAACGCAATTTATCGAAATTATCACTCGAAATGATAATTAACAGGTTTCTTACTAAAGAAAGCAATTAAACATATTACTTGACACAGCAGGGTACCATATATCCCATATATCCTTAAGGCTTAATAGAAACAAATATATCCGTAATACATCAGGACAAATTCCGTCCCCGATGCGAGATCAGGAGAAACTGAAAGAAAAGAAAAGAACTGTTGATTCCTCAGATCCGGATAAGCGTATAAAATGCTGCATATTGTCATCCGTCCTTTGTACTAGTTCAATTGCACATTGCTATCTCTAACTGAGCATATTCCTATATAGATACACTACTCGAACTTATGGTAAAGCGTTTTAATTTCTATGTCGGTGGATCGCTGGACGAATGACCGTGCCATTACCAATACCATAATCATAATTCTGTTAAGTTAAAAAGCCTTTTAAGTGCTTGGTATATAATTTCATTGCGTAACTTGGTATGAGGAATCAAGTTGTATGAAATAGCAAATCCGTGTATAATTTTTACGGAATCTGAAAGCACGCGTGGGAGAAGAGTTAATTGTATTATATGGCTTTCTTAACAAGCATAATAATGGTCAATATATCGCTGATATCCCTTAGCCGGCACTGAAATGCTGGATATTGCATGTTCCTTCACGAAGAACAATTGCAATGAATTGCTTGTACTGTACACAACGCATACCAGAGACTCAACAGTTGTAGCCCAAGGATTACAAGATATCTCAACACAGTGCGTCCTTAATTGATGTTTAGTTTATGTTATAATTAGGTTATTTAGTTTTGTTTTATCGTAACAGCCTAATAACAATTAACCATGTGATGTTATCAACAAAACGGAATTGTTGTAATTTTCTATGATAGATATTGAAGTTATCAGCCTCGATATCAAAACTGTTAATAGGATACATAATTATCGCATGTACTTTAAAGCACTGGAATGTTAATAACGGAAAAGGAATATTATGTGTAAACATCTTTTTTTGTCGTTTTAGGTAATGTTTAATGGCAAGCAGTCACCATTGCGAACTCCTTCTAAATTTTGCCAATGCAATATTCCAGGAAAATGACTTTTGGGATATACGAATAGGTCTCGCACAGTAATATAAACTTGGTTAAGACATTGGCTGATATTTGACAAGAATAGCTTCTAAGTTTATTACAGTGGATATACGTTACGTGCAGCGTAGATACAAACTTAGCAACGCTGAGGAAAAATACAGAAAGCAAAACAAAAAATCATCTCTCTTTTAATATTATACACAGGTAGAACACTCCTTATTACATTTATTACTTATGCTACAATCTCTACAAACCACAGGGATGCTTTTGTTTCTGACAAAATACGGGATCAATGAAGTCAACAGCTGGATACACCCGATGTGATTACGAAAATCAAACCATGGCGCGATAGTGATATTATTGGATGTAAGTTTTAATTTATGAAGGTAAATAATAAAAAGAAACATTTCAGTTTGGCGAGTAATCTGAACAAACACACGTTTCATTATGAAATATCGGTTGATCAGTACATCAATACCTCGAACGGAGAACAACACCAACGCGTGAAGACTGGATAGTGACGGGATCATTTCAGCCAATAAGCGATAAGAAAAGTATTGATTGATATTCTATTTTGTATTCAAATCTCATTTCAAATTCATTTTTTAAAATGTCATTAGTGTAGGTGATTTGTGTCTGAACTATCGAAGCAAAATAACAAATCTAATTAAAACAGAATACCATAAAACAAGATCTGCTTGAATGTTTATATCCGGAAACACACAATAAATAGTATTTTTGCTATTTAGCTCCCATGAATATTCTCACTCGTTTGAAGTCTCCATTTTAGGGCAGTTTTCAATTCCCTCCTCATTTAGATATTAGATTTTGGACACAATAGCATGATATGCCCTCATGTTACAAATTCTAGAGAAGGTTTTGTTTTCTACGGAGAAACAAACTAAAAGTATTGATTAGAGAAAAAACACAGGCAGTCTGGTGTGCTTCCGGGGGCAGACAATCAGTTCAAGTAAACTCCCTTAGCTACAGTGTTTCCAAAAATGTCACCTGTCACCATTTCATAGAGTCATAAACAGGTAGTTTTGTAAACCTCGCCGAACCTACAAGGATACAGAATTACAAACCATCTCCTTTTGCCAATAGTCCTTGTGGTCTCTATCAGTTTACTTATAGTTATTGGCAGGTGCTTGGCTTGCTATTGCTTTTGTGATAAATATACTATACGTACACAATCAAACAACGATTAGATAACAGTGTCAGATCTTTTGAATACTGCTGCGTTTTTCAAAAGTCAATCAAGCAATCAATCAATATTAGGTATGCTGTACATCGAACATCTCGTTATTTGATATCATGTAAGCTCATCTATTACACGTACACTTAGGCAAGTTTAAAGAAGCTCTTTAATAATGGATTGAAACAAGCAACATATGTAAGCTGTCGAATGAAAGGAAGAACGTCTTTATTTTGGGGATACGTTTTTTTTCTACGGTACCTTTATGAACGAAACACTTTAAATAAAATTTGACTTCGTGTTGTTATCAATTCGGTGTTCCTATCTAATCAATAGCTTATATTCTTCATTCCACGTTGTCAAGTAGATTGTCCAGGCTTGTTTCGGATTCATAGTAATATACATAATACATGTGTACCTGCAGGCCGTTCTCAGAGCTAAGCGTGTATCCGTTGTTTATCCGAAGCAAAGTGAAAATTCATCGCGCTTTTTTGTTCCTCACTGAATGCGTGTGTAATCAGTAAGGAGTTATCGCTTCACTATTGATGGTATTGTAATTCCTATAACAAACATTTTTTCCTGATTAACTGATGTATGGAATGCAGTTTCTTAACAGCGAAAAGAGGATTAAAAAAGTAAAGAAACAGTTTTGTTATTGTTCTAAAAATAAAATTTATTCGAAAAGATCAAACACCCCGGATGAAAAACATCAGACAAGACCCCGATTGAGATACAGAGCTGGAGGGAGAAATCGGGTCGCCTATGCCTATATAGATTGCACAATTTCTCACCCGGGTGAGAAATCGTATCGGGGTGAGAAATCGTGCCGTAACAGAGTCCGAAGATCACAAAATGATATTTGGTGTCTTTTTAAACTTATATTCAAACCAAATAATAACACCAACACTACAATGCAGTATAACATGAAATGTTTGTTGTGTATAAACATTCGTGGTTTTCGTGGTTGCTATGGAACCACGAAATTAAATACAACGAATTTGAATGATATACGTGTCTACTGTATGCTAATTTAGGATATCCACGAAAGTTTGTACCAAAACACTATCTAAATGTCTTTAAACCACGAAGGAAAGTACATTCACCCGTGGTATACAGTATGAGAGCCTAAAGTTCCCAATAGGAAGGCGAATTGTAGACAAATAGTCTAAAACAGGGCTTAATTAAAATAAATATCTGCGCAGTATCGCACTTAAACGGGAAGCTGAGACACACTGACCCGGAGTTTACACCAGCGTGAAGTTGGTTACTTATTCAATATTGGGCTAGCCCAATATTGGACCGAATCAATGTTGTGCTGGCGCAATAATGGGCTAGTTTGATATTCAAATGTACCTAACATAATAGTTCTTATGCCGCTTTTTCACACCTATACCACAACTGGGCATCTTCTAAGGTATCCACATGCAAAACGGCATCAACGATACCCCAGGCTAAAGATGCCCACTGGGCATCATTTCGAATTTCAGTACATAATCGTTAATTTTTCGTTTTCAACAGGCCACGGCATATTGTTATAGGTCTTATGCCGCTTTTTCACACCTATACCACAACTGGGCATCTTCTAAGGTATCCACATGCAAAACGGCATCAACGATACCCCAGGCTAAAGATGCCCACTGGGCATCATTTCGAATTTCAGTACATAATCGTTAATTTTTCGTTTTCAACAGGCCACGGCATATTGTTATAGGTCTTATGCCGCTTTTTCACACCTATACCACAACTGGGCATCTTCTAAGGTATCCACATGCAAAACGGCATCAACGATACCCCTGCTAAAGATGCTCACTGGGCACTTTTGCAAATTTTAGCCTTGTCTCATTAAGCTTTTGTTTTGAACCTGCAAGAGCACATTTGTACAGGTCTTATGCCGCTTTATCACACCTATATAGTTACAGGGCATCGTCTAATGTATTGACATTCATATTCAAACGGGCAACAACTATACCCAATGCTAAAGATGCATTTTTCGAATTGATGTCTATTTTTTTTTCAATGAGGAAGGGCGCATCGTTAAACCTCTTATGCAACTTTTTAAGAAATATTATATAACCTTCTTTTACATTATGAGAATGCAGTTTCATGCAAGCATATATTACAATTAGGTTATGAACTATTTAAAATCATAATGCAGTATATAATATCAAAATCTGAATTGAAAGAAACAATTAAAACCAAAACAAATTTACTATTCTTGCATTTTTTGTCTTTATCTCCCCTAGGTTGTCAACTCGGATACAGTTGTAGCCAACTCTCGCGAGAATACGCAAAACGATAATGAAAATAGGTGTTGCATGGTGGCCCACGACCGATTAAATATTTTAAGCATAAATTGATTAATTGGCATAAAATACACATTAAAACAATGCTATTCCTCAAAAAGGACCAATTTGTGACTGCAGCGCCCCATACATTGATTTTCAGGATGTCCAGGACCTTTCATGCATTATATTTCGAAACACACAAAACGAAATAAAATTCTCCTTCCGTAGTTAAATGGCACTTTCAATACCCTTTCCGATGGTACATAGCAATTACCCATGTGTCATGTCATTTTCTTGCAAATTCCATTTTTACTCGGTATTTGTCATAAAATTTTAACATTTTGATTTTTACATTTTTCATTTAAGTGACAGGACTAGCATGATACAGGTCGGGTTCCATCAATTTTTTACACCTAAATTCTCTAGGTACCCATCTTTCTTGCAAATAGATCTTGTAAAGATGTTTCACTGAATATGACCACTTTACGGAACTTCTTTCCCCGTACCCCCTTGTCTTTTTGGCTACACTATACGTGTATGCACACTTGTTGTACAGTAAGATGACTCAAACCGACAAATCATTTAGCCTACACTTTGTTTAATGTCTGGTGATGTGCAGGCCCATGCCGTTGTGGTCACAAATCTATAAAGTATAAAGATTTAGGTCACTTGGTTTGGTTTTTATGGCTCCTCAAAGTTGTACCTTTCAGAAGCTGTCTAAGTGTTGATAAAATGTTATGTAAAATATTAATGAAAATCTAATCAAATGATGGTCACCGTAAAGAATACATTCATGGCATGATTGTGACAAAAAATCATGTTTCCATCGCGCCATTTGGCTGTTTTATGGAAGAAACAATCTCAAAAATGCCATTTTCGATGATAACATTTTAGACACAAAAACTGTGTTTTT
>NW_018408802.1:73426-82865 GCF_002113885.1 Mizuhopecten yessoensis | reverse complement strand
TGTAGCAACATCTACTTAGGCTCTGCTTTCACACAAACCTTCAAAAATTGAATATATTCGACTTCTTAAAAACATGGGGTCAATTGAAATCAAAAGTTTTACTAGTGTTTAAAATAATTTTCGAAATCATATGTTGTTTCTCAAGACTATCTGAAATCAAAGAAGGTTGCCCTACCTAAGATTTGTTCCCAATCATTCAATTTTCAATTGACCGTGTGAATGCAGGGTCTACGTTCAATGTCACAGTTTTAAAGCATAGTGTTATGATTTAGATAGTAGCTAATCTGAATGGCAGGCTATCATGCTTGTGCAAATAATGATTTTTCAAGATTGTAAGGCTAAAGGAATATTTAAAATTCCATAACCAATAATAATTTCATAACCAGTAGACAAAGACTGTGATTTCCTGGAGATCACTTGCTATACAAGCTGTATATTTGTGACAGTTGGCTATTCCTTATGTGTATATCTCGCTGTGAATACAGCATTATACATTTCAGCTCTCCAAACAAGAAGAAACTATATATCTCCTGTCACTGGTAGGGTCTGTGAGCCTTTTTTTTACTAAATTCTGTAAGGATAGTTAATTGATTAAAATGATAAGTCTGGTCAAGCGTTTTGTCTGCAGCAACAATATAACAGTTATGTAATTCATTACAAAATATGAATTATTACTATAATTGACAAAAGTGTATCATTCAGTTATTGTGGGTTTTCATGCGATAAACACATGCAGTACATCGCATATGCATACTGCAGATGACATTTTCAAATAAAATAAAACTGAAATAAAATAAAAATAAAAGGATTTCGCAAAGAATTAAAATGAAAATCGATATTGATGAATTTTCAAGGAAAATGCATAAAAAATGTGGCGCTACAGTCTTATTCCATGTACATAAACAAAAACTGTTGTTTTTGAGCATAGTCCAATCAATTAATCAATACAACATTTTTAAGATCAGATGGCAGAACTGATTCAGTACTTCCAGTACTTTGATATTTAATGAAAACCAAAAAGGGAAGTGGAAAAGAAGATCCAAAAAGTGGGCATTTCCCGTGAACCATCAACACAAGTTTTATATGCTAAAAAGATGAGTTATTAAAGAAAATTGTAAGTGTGGAAGTTTGATGGAACCCGAGTTTTATCTTGTTAATACTCTTACAAAAACAAAACTGTCAAAAATTGAAAAGTCATTTTATGGGAGCAGATTTACATGTTTATGGTTATTTGCGAAAAATTGGTATAACATATGGCCAATTGTTATATATCATTTCAAAGGTGATTGTTTATGTTACCTAAATGTGCAAGCAGATTGCAATTATGTTTCTGCATCGTATTTTGTATTGAAATGTTTGCTACATGTAAATACAAAACGTAATAAAAACCGTAAATATTATTTTCAGTGGTATTTGTGATAAACCAATGCAAAATAAAATAGCTTTTTCTCAAACGATGTTATAATTTATTTTTATTTTTCCATTGTACGAGAACACTTGGCTATGCTTGTTTGTATTTTCTATAGTGCACAGGTAAAATCTGATCAGCGTAAACAGAACTTAGAGGATCAGATCACTAAGGAACGCGATAGATCGATTCTTTGCAGCTGTTCATGACATCATCATATGACATGAGACGCGATAGATCTTGGAGATGCCCCTAATTAGCATTTGAATGATAAGTCACAGTGATTGACTCGCTAAAACGAACATTTTGTCATGATGTCTGGAAGGGGAAATTTGACTCCTATGACGGGATCTGTTCATATGTAAGTGTATATGTTGAAACTGCCATTCATTGGAGTTTTAGTTCCGGTCGACAAAAGTGTAACATATGGCAAGTAATTCTGTAATCCTTTCGTACGCATGCGTACCAATGAAGATGTTCGGGCGGTCGCTACAATTTGATGAAAAAAAAAATCGCACCTAGAGAACTGATTGAGTTTTTTATAACAACGATAAAAATTGATAACATCAATAGTAAAGGTACGATAAATTATTAACTAAGTGAAGTAACTGACGTCCTTATACACATATAGGTATGATTGTCAAAGTGAAAAAATAACCTAAGCTACATATGTAGGAACCGTTTCATTCAGGAAAATAGAGAAAATGGGGAGTTAGATCAATTGACGAGCGGGATGGGGTGCGGAAATAACTAGGCTACTTACATCATTTATCATTTACATAGTCAGTTCATCATAGGTCTTTAGATTTCGAAAGAGCACATCCGCTGGAGAAAAAAAAAAACTGCCATGGTAATTGTCACTGATAATTCAATTCTGCAAAGTATCAGGCATGCACTTGGGCAAGTCTACAGTACCTGACTGTAGATGGGGATTCCCAGAGTACGAAATGACGTCAGAGAAACAATGGATAAATATAGGCAGTCAATCGGCGGTGTTGAATTTGCAGAAATAGTCCCGTTAATATTAGTATAATTACACCAATATGATGAATGAAAGCTGACATTTAATTTATATTGGTTCGGTTTTCTATGCTGGGAAAAAATGCTGATGTTCCTGCTGCAGTAGAAATGCAGATTATCCATTCTATTTAAAATACGTGTGCGTAGAAATCTATGTGATATAACCAATAACATTTTAGACCTGCGCAAGTCATAAATAATAAGAAGTGTGTTACACAAATATTGTTAAAGAATGCGTCGTGTGAGACACAATGGGCATCTTTAGCCTGGGGTATCGCTGATGCCGTTTTGCATGTGGATACCTTAGAAGATCCCCAGTTTTGGTATAGGTGTGAAAAAGCGGCATAAGACCTATAACAATATGCCGTGGCCTGTTGAAAACGAAAAATTAACGATTATGTACTGAAATTCGAAATGATGTCCAGTGGGCATCTTTAGCCTGGGGTATCGTTGATGCCGTTTTGCATGTGGATACCTTAGAAGATGCCCAGTTGTGGTATAGGTGTGAAAAAGCGGCATAAGACCTATAACAATATGCCGTGGCCTGTTGAAAACGAAAAATTAACGATTATGTACTGAAATTCGAAATGATGCCCAGTGGGCATCTTTAGCCTGGGGTATCGTTGATGCCGTTTTGCATGTGGATACCTTAGAAGATGCCCAGTTGTGGTATAGGTGTGAAAAAGCGGCATAAGACCTATAACAATATGCCGTGGCCTGTTGAAAACGAAAAATTAACGATTATGTACTGAAATTCGAAATGATGCCCAGTGGGCATCTTTAGCCTGGGGTATCGTTGATGCCGTTTTGCATGTGGATACCTTAGAAGATGCCCAGTTGTGGTATAGGTGTGAAAAAGCGGCATAAGACCTATAACAATATGCCGTGGCCTGTTGAAAACGAAAAATTAACGATTATGTACTGAAATTCGAAATGATGCCCAGTGGGCATCTTTAGCCTGGGGTATCGTTGATGCCGTTTTGCATGTGGATACCTTAGAAGATGCCCAGATGTGGTATAGGTGTGAAAAAGCGGCATAAGAACTATTATGTTAGGTACATTTGAATATCAAACTAGCCCAATATTGGGCTAGCCCAATATTGAATAAGTAACCAACTTCACGCTGGTGGAGTTTACCACGAACCAGCTGGATCCGTCAATTATAGATAAGGCTGATTAACACCGTGCATCCGAGCGGTCCCTGCGGTCAATCAATCCAGCCATTTGATGGATATTGATACAATTGTATAACGACACATTAATATAATTACATAGCAAATCATAAAATGACATCATAGAACACTTGATGACGTACGTGATTATGTATTTAGCAATTATTTGTGTAAAGCTCGTATCGATCATGTATATGATTTAAATGAAAGTTGCGTATTCACCCTTCCCGAAAGTTCTTTATGCGTAATTGATAAGTGCTATTCATTTTCTTTTAACGATATTTTGACAGCTTAATAAACCATTATCAATGTAAAATGGTATGAAATCCTTACTTCGATTTTATTACAGGATTTACAGTTTAAACTGACGTTCACCAAATAACCTTCTTACAAGACCTTGAGCATATATCCTCTTGACAATGCTTCCTTTAAAAAAAATCCAGATCATTCATATCCATGGCGGTCAAATAATACGCTCAGGAAAAATGAAATTCTGTTTCTACTTAAAAAGGTATTATTTTAAACCGCATGGGTGCACTTTTTTTTAAAATACAAAAAAAAAAAAAAAAAAAAAAAAAAAAATACTGTTAGCATTGATTCAGCATGCGGGGATTCGGATATTGATGTTTAAATGGCTAATCAAAGATACTTGCATTGCTCAACACAATGCAAAGAGATGACATTAATTAAAGTATACAGATCATGGATTTACACATCTTAGTGTTGCTATCATGATTATCCACGTCTGTGATTTACCACTTGACTTTGAGTCCCGTTTTGAAACGCAAAAACGCAAATGTACCTCCTCGCAGAATATGATAAGAGCATTTCCTGTGCGTGTTCAGCTGTTAGGACGTTTGAGAGACATTGTTGTATCTGTTGGCCCATCCGGAACGCTTGGGAGCTCTTCCTTTTCAGATTCTTATTCTCTCGGTCCTCGATGTGAGGACGAACATGACCCTCTCGGTCCTCTATGTGAGGACGAACATGGTCCTCTCGGTTCTCGATGTGAGGACGAACATGGTCCTCTCGGTTCTCGATGGGAGGACGTACATGAACCTCTCGGTCCTCGATGTGAGGACGAACATGATCCTCTCGGTTCTCGATGTGAGGACGTACATGAACCTCTCGGTCCTCGATGTGAGGACGAACATGAACCTCTCGGTCCTCGATGTGAGGACGAACATGATCCTCTCGGTCCTCGATGTGAGGACGAACATGACCCTCTCGGTCCTCGATGTGAGGACGAACATGACCCTCTCGGTCCTCGATGTGAGGACGAACATGACGTAACTTGATCATTTCCTAGATTTACATGGCGGGTGTTGTCGATGAAGCAGAGGACACTTACTTTTCCAGAACGCAACGTCTTGTCCCTTATGTTGTTTTTATCAATTATACTTCGAATTATGCTCTTGTTAACTATTCAGTACTCTCTTATTTCTTATTTGACACTTCGTTATTCTCTAAAAATCTTTTTGACACCTTTGTTTTCTCTAAAAAGCTTTTCGACACTTCGTTATTCTTTTGTTTCTGCTTGTATGTATTCTTTTCTTTCTGTGGTGTTTTCTTTAACACTTTGCTGTAGCGAGGACATGAACCCCAAGCAAAACAAAGAGCAACATATCAGTAGATGCTGATGTACTGTAAACGTTAACAGAATTATTAGCGTGTTCGCCCATGAATATTTGTTTAAGTAAACAGGTGTGGAAGTTATAGATATTTAACATGCCTACAGGGAAAAGCAGACAGGAACGTAGACAGGATTCAGCATATAAACAAAGGTACAATATAGCGACAAGGACAGCGATGATCAAATCTTAAAATGTTTAGACTACATGTTAAATACAGACAAAAACGAATGCAGGATCCATATATTCACATATATTGTTCACAGTTCCTCATCAAGTGCCATGCATTATCGGGTCTATCTTTATTTTGTGTCCTCCAATTTGGATTATAACAACTTTTGTTTTGTTCCTTAACAACACTTAAGGCGTCTATAAATTATTTTCTTTGATCGTTGCACCCTTTCCTTTCAGCATTGTCTCTCTTGACATCTCTAGTCATCCTCGATATCCAGGGATTACGCTCACTTTCGCTCTCTACACCTCTGGAATGTGTCATACCAAATTGAGGGCACGGATATAGCTGTTTGATTGGTCTCAGGTAAAAAAAAAAAAGACCAATCGCTAGGCTGATACCTGTTTGAAGATTTCAAAGGAGAGACGCCCGACTTCAAAGCCTGTCAATTGTTACCGCTACGTGACCGCGAGATTCTTTTGATGTACATCAAAGGATCAAACTAGTCCTCTTGTCGCATAGACGTGTCACTTTCCCTTTGATCTAGCTATGGTATAACCAACTTATTTTACACAGTTTTACTAATACCATATGGTATTAGTGAGGCTCCTCCCCTATACTGAATACAATAAAATTCTCCATTCTCATTGGTCAGCCAATGAAAGTGTACAGTGGCCAATTAGTGATGTTAATAGGATATCGACACCGTGGGAAATAAATAAAAATACAAATACAGGAAGTTCAAACACATTTTATTAAGCAACATTGTTGCAAACAATTCAACAAATTTCGCCTTTACAGACAGGTTCCACGGTCGATCTTTTTTCCGTTTTGTAAGTTAAAGTCTTAGCATAAACTGGTACCAGTCGGTCTTGTAATTAAAAGACACGTGGCAATTGTGAAACACATTTCTGGACATATTAGAAATACAGCAAATGGAACATGGTCCTTTTCTGTAGGCATGTTAATATTCACATTAGTAGGCTTAGTATCTGAATTACCATTTTTACATGTAGCGCCCTCAATTTTTACCATTTTCTGCTTCGGAGGGTCCAATAATTTGCTCACTTCTAACAGCGGTGCAGCACACAGTCTCTTGCAGCTTGAACTGCTGTGCTCCTGTGACCAGTTCTGGACATTATCAAATGTTCAAATGTTCTCTTAAAATTTTTACGTGACACTTTATGCGACAAGTCGGTTACATCATAGGCCTCGCAATATGTCAGTTATCGTACTCGAGGGGAGGAGCTTACATCTCTCGCGCTACGCGCTCGAGAAGTAGCTCCGCCCCTCTCGTACAATAACTAACATATTGCTCGGTTCCTATGATATAACCAATACTTGTCTCATCAAAAAGGTGGCGCACACCGAGCCTTCAATTTCACTATAACATTTTCCAGGGGTGTAGAGAGCGAAAGTGAGCGTAACCCCTGGATATCGAGGATGACCTCTGGTTAGCCCGCTGCAAATTGACTACATAGGTTGTCATGCTGACTGACGTTTCAGAGATTTAGCAATTTAGTAAACACCACTTTCATATGATGTTTACCGTAGCGAGACCACAATATATTTAACAAAGACTGCTGGGTGTCTTCGGCAGTATGTTTCAGTGAGGTAACACTATAAAGTCGGCATCAGTTCCGCTCTATCACAAGGAGACAAACAAGAACATATCGTAGCCTCCGAAAACATTCACGCATACACTACACGCATGCATCTTGCACACAGGGGAGGCCGTTCTTAAATGACCATATAGCTGTTGATAGGGCGTTAATAAAATACTTAACCAAACCAAACCAAACTTTAACAAATAAACAAACTCACATTTAAATAACACCGCCACTTCGTAATTCACTGATAGTTTCCAGTATATGTAAATCACTGATAGTTCCCAGTATATGTAAATCACTGGTAATTACCATGTATGAGCCATATATAAAAAGTTGATGACGTTACCCTGGTTACGTTGTATAAAGGAGTGACGAACAGGTGCCATTTTCAGAATGTGAGCACTTTTTTACCCAGGTAGATAAAGACATATCTATCTTTTTTCTTAGAAAAGACAGGAATGCATCTGTAAAGTGGAGGAGAAAAGTGATTTTTGAATAACGTGATATGTTTTAAACAACTTTTAATGCATGTTGTCCGTGTAATATTCTTTCGCGCAGAATTCTTCATCAAACGTTAAGTTCTAAAATTGTGTTTCGTTCTTTCATGATTAGTAAAGATCAGTCAAGTCATGTAAACTAGCGTTATAAATATTTCCTTCATACAATTTGAACGTAATACAGTAACACAAAGTATTAAAACTCATATAGGGATTGAATGGATTGTTTATGTTAAGATATCTACATATACTTTGGAACGCGTTAGCGCTCCCCAGGAGATATGTAGATCAGCTACATATAACTAAATAAATAATATATAAAATGTTTATCATCCAAATACATGTACGTTATCTGGGAGAAAGGGAGATGACTCTTCTCAGAAACGGTACTATGCGTAGTTATCAGATGACTGGTTGCACGAGGATCGTTGTATTCATAGTGTATTCATGGTCTAATGACAGGTTTTTTTCAGTTCGTAGATTCATGTACAGAACAAACATCAAGAATGTAAATATATAGCAATGCCCGCAAAAAAATAGTAAATATAAGACACTTCTTAAAACCTATCAAAAGCTGTTTTAATTTGTGTTTAAGTATAAGATGCATGCACATTTACATTAAGTTATATGGTTAAAAACCTAAATACAATATTAGAGCATTACAGATCATACATTTTTAAAAACACCATTTAATTGTATCAGATTTACCTCCCCTCCGTCCACCTATCTCCAGCGGACCAGCACAACTATATGTAAGTCAGTGACAGCACTCGACGCATACATCTCAACAAAAGCCACCTCCAATTAACTTTATACAGGAACTTTAGAAACTAGTACTGTATATAGGCGATATTGTTATTAAATATAATATAATATACATCATTTGATATAGCGCCCTATCTAGATAACATAAGCCACTCTAAAGCGCTTTACAGTACATAGATATACAATTAATACAATTAGCATATATATTAATCAATACAATTTAGAGGATTTCGCAGGAGCTGCCTTAACAGACGCTAACTACTAGTACCATGCATTCTAGCTAATATCTCCCCGTTCCTGCTATATCCCTCTAGATCCTGTGGCGACACGATAGTTATTGCCCGAGAAATATGACCAGGAGGTATATGACATATTTAATATCAGGGAAAGTTCATCTACACATGAACTGACTTTAAAATTTACAAATCACATTAAAGATTAAACATTAAAAAAGTATTTGTTTGCACAGAGAGCTGTTGATTTATAGAACAATCTTCTGTCTAATGTGTTTGCATTTTAAGATTGTTTACGTCAGAGCTGACTGTCAAAGGATTGCAAATTCCCAAGTCTGTCAGAATAAAACCATGTGTCTATGTATATTGTTGTATGCCAAGTCCGTAGCTGGACTTTACACATAGCGATCCTTAAATGGTCCATTTGTGTTAATTCGTGTTAATGTATTTTTAATTACAAGGCGGTATTGTGAATGACAAAAACAAACACATTTAATAATTCTGACATTAAATCGCTATTTCGGTCCATACACAATAAAAATAAATTAAATAGTGCATGTGATAAGTTTTGTTGTGCATGCAACAACTTCTTGCTTACATGACATCCACGAGGCTGTATACAATGATAAATATGACATCATGTTACAATATTACCAATGTTTTCAACGATTGCATTACATGGTATACGTACCTTTGGTAGACTTTTACAGTTTACGCAGGTCAACTGGTTTACATTGTTTGGTCTAACTGGGTTGTTGAGCCGTTCAGACAGCGTTATGACATGTTAACGTTAAATGATATTATCTCGCGTGATATTTCCGATTTTGCTCTATCAAGACTGATATTTATCTATTTCTGTTCAGCATCTTAATTTCACGGCAGCAAACTACCGCGGCGTGTTATATTAAAAACTAACACCATAAAATGAAAA
>NW_018408802.1:70510-70601 GCF_002113885.1 Mizuhopecten yessoensis | reverse complement strand
ACATTACTGTCTCTATATACAATAACATACCTGTACATTACTAATCATATATACAATAACATACCTGTACATTACTGTCTCTATATACAAG
>NW_018408802.1:69124-69188 GCF_002113885.1 Mizuhopecten yessoensis | reverse complement strand
CTATCTCTATATACAATAACATACCTGTACATAACTATCTCTATACACAATAACATACCTGTAG
>NW_018408802.1:68816-69022 GCF_002113885.1 Mizuhopecten yessoensis | reverse complement strand
TAAATACAATAACATACCTGTACATTACTATTTCTATATACAATATCATACCTCTACATTAATATCTCTAAATACAATAACATACCTGTACATTACTATCTCTAAATACAATAACATACCTATACATTACTATCTCTATATACAATAACATACCTGTACATTACTATCTCTATATACAATAACATACCTGTACATTACTATCTCTA
>NW_018408802.1:68620-68781 GCF_002113885.1 Mizuhopecten yessoensis | reverse complement strand
TCTCTATATACAATAACATACCTGTACATTACTATCTCTATATACAATAACATACCTGTACATTACTATCTCTATATACAATAACATACCTGTACATTACTATCTCTATATACAATAACATACCTGTACATTACTATCTCTATATACAATAACATACAAAT
>NW_018408802.1:45262-64513 GCF_002113885.1 Mizuhopecten yessoensis | reverse complement strand
ATAACATACCTGTACATTACTATCTCTATATTCAATAACATACCTTTACATTACTGTCTCTAAATACAATAACATACCTGTACATTACTATCTCTAAATTCTATATACAATAACATACCTGTACATTACTAACTCTATATACAATAACATACCCGTACATCACTATCTCTATATACAATAACATACCTGTACATAACTATCTCTATATACAATAACATTCCTGTACATTACTATCTCTATATATAATAACATACCTGTACATTACTTTCTCTATATACAATAACATACATGTACATTACTATCTCTATATTCAATAACATACCTTTACATTACTATCTCTAAATACAATTACATTCCTGTACATTACTATCTCTATAAACAATAACATACCTGTACATTACTAACTCTATATACAATAACATACCCGTACATTACTATCTCTATATAAAAGATACCCTTAACGTATGCAGGTTAATGTTGCTGTTGACCCTGATAATACACCTTTTTATGAATTGTGCATTTGAATTTTCACAACTGGATCGCCATGAACAATGACCCTAGACACTAACCGGCTATTTGCACCATTGCCTACGTCCCTAGTACTAGAAAGTCATATTTCTGTCACGGGAGACGACTTTAACACCTCCGCGGTGAAACTTGCTTGCTCACGCCATTACATGTATCGACGTTTTTCGAAGGAATGACCTTGACACCCACATTGGATAACGTTGACATTTACTAAAAGGGCCGTATATTCTAATGAAGATTTTTATAAATGGCTTCCATTTCCGAGGTGATCGAAGAATCCCATTATGGCGATGTTACGACGCAATATTTTGATATTTACAAAATTTGAATATTTAAAAAAAAATATGTACGCGTATATCCATTAGATCAACCAGTATGGTCACATCTATATGTATGTTATATATATGCTGCTTTTTGATGATGGGGAGCAATGGAGCGATTTATAGAACATGTTCAGATGTTAATAGTGAAACTCTGTAAAGTGTTTAACGACGTCAGGCGCTATGCAATAAAGTCGACCTTTGGGAGTGAAATTCATTAAACTGAAATCAGTTATCTATACCCTTTTCTCCAGAATCGTTTATTGTTTAGATATACGTCTCTTGCTGCTCCAGCAAGTGGGTAGATTTATGGTTTACTCTTTAAATACTGCATACCATCCTCACCATCACCATGACAGCCGATCGCACCCCAACAAGAGTGAAAGTTGAAGTCTGATGGCAAATTGTCACATTTCGAGCGTTACAATTAAAAACTATCATCATGTTTGGTATTGTTAGACATTATTCTTCATTTTCAGTCCAGATCGAACGTTAAAATGAACATAAGTGTTAAACAAGCAAAAATTGAGTAGACTTGTCAGCATACGCAAATATAACCCTCGGGTACTGTGAACATCGTGACGTCATTAGAATGCAATGATATTTTTGTATGAATACATAAATAAATAAGGTCTGGGACAAAACATAAACTGCCATGCGTACATTTCATATCTATGTGATTACTTTACATTTCTATCCAGGAAGTTAGTTTCCGAGTCCAAAAAGTTTGTGACCAAACAAAGCATTCCTGGAGCAGTTTCCATAGATTACGGAAGTTACCGAACTAAATATATAGCACGTGACCGAGGATATTGGATTTTAATTAGATATATTTAGTTATGATTTATGTTCGGTTAAGTTCAGTACAATGATACATGTACAAGTAATGGGTATGATTTCATGACATAGCCAGTTTCTGGTCTAGGACCAGAGCGTATTGTTTTGCCTTGGGAAACAAATCTGTTTTCGGGGAAGCAGAAAGTTGCTATATCTGCCAAGTTCATACCTTAACTGCATACCAGTCCTAGTTAATATGTTTAATAGTTAGCAACGAAATGGCTCGGTTTACATTTTGCTTGTTTTTATTCAGGCCGCGAACATAGCGAACAAAATATCGTATATTGGCGTTAATACCTATGTTATAACAATAGACTTATATGTATCTGTTAATGTTCAAAATTCACACCAATATACACGTATCTAAACACTGTAATATCGCTATAGATTGAAACGATCTCATATAAGGACGCACGTGTCAAAAACACTAGACAAAGGCACGGTAAGGGAGCGATGTTATCGCCCAATACGTGAAGATTGCCAAATTGGCGGCCAATTCAATGAGCTGTCATGCTCGTTATTAACAATGTATAATGTCGAATTCGCAGGTTTATTAATCAACATCTTATCTGGCTATAATTACTGTGTATTGTGGCGATATTCCACTCATAAACCTAGCTATTCAAAGGACCTGCGTACAACGTAAAGGTCAAACAAAATCCCTGTTAGTCTCCTCTCGCCAAAATCAACAGGCACACATATGAACAAGTGTTGAGAGGTAAAGAGGAAATACATACGGTCAATTTAGTAAAAATAATATTTAAATAATAATTCCAACATACTTTTAATTTGTATAGAATATCACAGTTGCAATTTAAATTCGTGTACACTTTAAATTGAAACTTTCTAGTAATATAACAACAGCTCAGATTTAAGATTACTTACAATTTAAATCCCGTTTTAAATGGCATAGTTTACGTCTTAAGATTGAGTGATATAATCTTATTGTCCAATACAGTTCCATTGTTTGCTGATTTGAGGGTTAATGCAGTAAAGGTACACCATGTTAGACTTAGCGTCCCTTTAACACTCTAGTGTGTCCACATATTAAATGTCAACACATCGTGGCAGTGGAGAGAGGTTAATAACGAATTCACATGGGACATGAACCTTGAAATTGTCATTACCGACTTGACACCCCTGGACGGGTACCAGAGTCTTCTTACCCGAGTAATACACATGGGAAACACCGTTAATACTGAGACATAAATTACAGAACACACATTAAGATATCAGTGTAAATGTTTCATGCAAACATGTGTTAAATCCGGGTATATGGAATACTAAAGTCAACGTTATTTAAACTTGGATGTACCAGTTAATACAGGTATGTATTTATCATTTTTCTATAAGAGTTTTGCCATGATGAACATGAGCTCAGTAAATGAGCTATATGATTTACATTTGTATAACATATCATAACTTTCGCATATCTAAACTTTCGGGCTAAACCATTTGCACACCATTATGATGAAGGGCTTAGCCCGAAAACTTGGATCGAGAGAGATCGTTGGATTGTTGCATAGTGAGAGATCAAACGGATCTCTGATAGTGAAAATAACACTTTTCATTGAAAGAACAACCTGTGTTGCCTTTAATAACGCATTGTTTTGAACCCAAACTATATCACGAGCAGATTATTTTAATGTTTTTCGTTAAATACCATGCATATGTGACTCAAACTGCATGCATTTCAATGTTTTCACGAATACGATTATATGTTTCAACCTTTCGTCGTAATTAAACGATTGAGAGAGTTATCATGCAAATTAATCCAATCCACGTCGATGCTTATTTGATCAGCTAACTTTATGATACACTAGATTAAAATTCCATTGCGTTGCTATCTCCTTAACCGTATGGTACAATAAAGCTGCTTCCAATAATGATTATAACATATTTAATATTTCGATGACGTCACAAATCATTTTTCAAAAAATATTTACGCAAATTAAGTTATATAAATAATTTTCATTATCTAATATATTGAAAAAATTAACTGAGGCAGACCAGTGTTTAATCCCGTGCTGTCGGCAGCAGACACATACATCAAACTATACCTTATTTCTATTGTTACGTTGACACATGGGTATGCTACAGTATGCAAAGTGACGATTGCGTATACTTAACGACATTTATAAAACCAATATCTGACCGAGGGATAGGTGCAAATTTGGACTTTGGCTATCACCGATAAGTTATTGCATGTATATGCTTCAAGGTTTTGCCGTCATAATATGACACGAAATTAAGGTCAGCGTTGTGGCTAATCCGATATATCGGTATGAAGGAGTAAGAAGGGATAAAACAGATAGGTTGCCTTATTTTCACAAAACAATAAAATATAATTTTGAATCTTTCTTAATAATTTTGATGGATTGCAACACTAATCTGTTATACTATTACTATACTAGAACTGACACAAGAAAAACTACAGTTGCACATAGATGATAAGTAGGTCACGGTGAGACTTTTCCATAATTGTGTAAAGATAGATAAATAAAAAAAAAATACCTATTTCTTTAGAAAACCGAATCTTATTTAATGATACTCTTTTATTGATAACTTAATCTAGAGAAAAGGATTGTCTTGAACAAAATTAATCCACGAAAATCAACCCCTTTAAAAACGTATGCCATGTTGAAGTATATATTTGATGACGTTACCTCGTCCTGAAATTTATTTTCAGTGAATTATCTTCCCAAAAGGATTTCAAAATACGTATTCAGTAAGTTTTCTATTCAACCGTACAAAACGTTTTGCTATTTTTTAACCATGTTTAAGTCCAGTTGGAAGAGTATATAGAAAATAACACTGTGCCGGAACAGAAAGACGGCACAAGGCTTCAAACTCGACACGGAAAGCCAAATCAAGAACAAAAGAGATATCAAAACAAAATAATTTGCATCATTAACACATAATACGAGCGAAGATCCAGATGATTCGAAAGGATAAGCGTTTAGTCGCCTGTCCTAATATCTCGTGTCTGGGAATGTAGGTCACGAGATATCTAAGGCGTAGTAAACAAGCCTGTTATCATAGGAGAACCTGAAATGTCACAGTTAGAAAACATGTCATGGCGAGAGACATGGAATAGAAAATGAGATAAAAGTTATAGTTAACAGTTCTGAGCATATATGTGGTGAATCGCCTTGTTACGAGATGTATCGCCTTGTTACGAGATATATCGCCTTGTTACGAGATGTATCGCCTTGTTACGAGATGTATCGCCTAGTTACGAGATGTATCGCCTTGTTACGAGATCTATCGCCTTGTTACGAGATCTATCGGTAGAGTGGGATGACAAACCGATTAAACGTATTATTGATGATTTTTTTGGACGATTTGTCGATAATTCTTTTCATAATGTATTCCAAGATTAAATGCAATCAACCATCAGATACGTGCTATGGTCTAAAGTACTGATTTATAAACCGATTGGACACAGATAGATTAGTCACTGAATGCTGTCGTTGGTGACTTAGCTATGTGTAACCATTGGAAATATTTTAGTAGTTGTTTTTAGACCGGATTTATTTACATTTGGCATTATATTATTGAATTGGGACAATTGTTGAGAATAACGAAGATGCAGTTGTAAATAAACAAAAACTTAATAACATCGTATATAAAAGTAGTATCGTTGGCGTTTTTGTTGATCTAAACCCCTAATCATCTAATAACACTATAGACACATCCGTTAATATAAGGTCCAATCATAGCTGCTGTAACACAATATTATGTGCCTTTACTTTATAGTATTTGATTTTATTCATATTGATCATACATCTGGACTTTCATTTAGACATTATGGTATATTTGTTTCGTATATTATCCTATCGACGTGACAACAAAATAATGTCATATACGACGATAATAAAAAAGTCAAGTGGAAGTATGTGTCAGACAGAAATTGGGAGTAAATCAGTTTTGTTTCCCGTGATGTTTCTAAAGTTTGGCCCAATGGTAGAACCCTGTGACTAGCTAGAGGTTCATACTACCCTCGGTACTTGTATTAGCCGGTATGAACCTCTGACCTTCTCTGTTAGGTGGGCGTCAACCCCTTAACAAACAAAAACAGTAAATATCAAACCCGTATCTTACTGACATTTAGCGCATCCGAGATATTTCTAGAAAACAAATTAGGAAAACTGAAACGAATGATGACCACGTATTTCATTTCCTACTACGACTGTTCGAAGCAGTCAGCGGAGTGATAAGGATCCTATTTGTGGTATAGACCTCGTAAGGTTGCTTGTCTTTTTCTCCTGTGGGATTCTCTGATATACTTAATTCAATTCTCTGTAACGGAAAAATGACCTCTTAAGTAGCGGTTTCAAATACGAAAAACAAACTTAACGATGTTTTGCTGCATATGAATATAGAGTCATTCTAATGAGAAAGTACAAGACTTGTGTATGGTTAATACTTAAACACTAACTGGTTGTCTGGATGTAATTATTGTTGATAATTATATCAACAATAATTACATCCAGACAACCAGGTATTTTTTATATTTTTTAAGACGTATTCCTACAAAAACCATTTGCCCTGCCTCAAAATACATTTCAGGAGGCCATTTTGTTTGTTTACATATTCCTACACCTGAAACAGGCAGTTGTAATTATAGTCGAGCAGTTGTAATTATAGTCGAGCAGTTGTAATTATAGCAAATGTAAATATAATTGAATGACATTGTCTGTATGTTTCTAGTGTTTAAAATCCACGTAAATAAAGGAATATCTGAAACTCTAAACAACCACTGAAAATCATGCAGTGTTGCTCATTTTCAGCTTACAAAATGTACTAAACTAACTGTATTGTTTTAGATGCAATCAAATATGTGTGTATATTATATGTTTGTCTGTTAAGATACAGGATACAACGATTAATCAACAGCTTTATAATGTAGCGTGGTACTGTGTTTATTACCAAATCTTAAAGGTGCAATCAAGTGTGTGTGTATTACGTTAAGAAAGATGATACAGCCAAATGGAGCTTTACACGGACATGAAACACAGATAGTTCAGTCAAAGAAGGAAAAAGACAAGCCCCTTAAACAAATTTAGGGACTGCGGTGGCCAAGTGGTTAAGGCGTCTGACATTCTGCTACCACTAGCACTCCACCATTGGGTCGCGGGTTCGAGATCTACGTGGGGCAGTCGCCAAGTACTGGCCGTTGGTCGGTGGTTTTTCTTCGGGAACTGCGGCTTTCCTCCATCATCAAAACCTGGTATGTCCTTAAAAGACATAGCTGTTGATAGTACGTAAAAACACAAACAAACCGAACCAAATTGAATAAATGTTTGACACCAGGCGGGATGTACGGAACAAAACGGTTAAGTGTCATCTTTGGAGGCGCCGGCCCGAGGTGCTGGTTTTATCGGGAGAAACTCTCTAAGCTTGTAGTGCAGAAGCCACCGAGTCCTTCAGGTCCTTCTGTTTATAAGCTAGGATATGGGCCAAATAAGGAGGTACTTTAGTAAGCCAGACTATTCTTCTACCAGGCCGCCAGAAAACCGAAGTAGCGTAATGGCCTTAACGACTGACGATGCCGAGTAGGTTATAGTGAGTCCTTTTCCGGAAAAAAACATTCTGCGTTTTACGACAAAAAAACACATCCTGCATTAAAATGGCTGTGCCTGGAATACAGTAATCTCTTGTACAATGCATTAAATGTTTACTTCCGCCAAAAGGTCAGTCCTTAGGAGGACCATTCGATGATGAAGACTCTGAATGACGGTTGTACCCTTGCAAAACGTTCTTAGTACCATGCTATGTCTGACCTACACTCCAAACTCTCCAGTGCGTCGTAACACAGGTTCAAAACTTACAGCGGATATATATGATGGACTAGTCGAAAGAGACATCACGAGGACTAGTACCCCGCCGCGGCTCATCTGGCAAAGTAGGTCTAGATTTTGGCTTGTCAGCAAAATACCTGCCCATTGGAGAAAAGGAAAGAAGAGTATGTCTTGTTCACAGTAGTTCTGGAAGCCATGTATTTGCACATAACAAGCGACTAGATGGTTCAATTTCAATTTCAACCTAATTTATTGACAAAAAAAGTCAACAGAATTGGACATCAGGCATTGCCTATATGAGTCCTCTCCTTACAGCTACATCCGGTGGTGAAGATACACAAAGGGGAAGTAACTCCTCCAAAGCAGATTATGTAATAGTTATGTGTAAAGATAGTTACCCTTATAATTAAGGACTAGCAATATTTACCTTAGCTATAGCTACACTTTTATATATGGGACAAAGAAGTAATTCCAACAGTATGGTCAAGTTTAGGTTGTCAAATTTTCGGAGTGATCCGCTCCCTTTTCAAGACACAGTGAAACAGAACAGTTACATGTACATATACATCATATTACAAGAAGATAGAATTGATATATTTTAATTGAAAATATAGCTATTATATAAAACCAATAGTCCCCTCGGCTAAAAACAGCCGAAGGCAGCAGTTAAGCTAAGAGCATCGCGGACAAGGAACGCTGATGTAGAGGACCTATTCTTGCGCAAGATGCACTATCATATAAAGGGAGTCAACGAGAGATATCAAAAACGTGGAACATGTGCATGTGGAAATCTGGCCCGGTAAATGTGAAAATCTCCAATTTGCTACGGAATGTCTCAGTAGTCGCCTCTCAATACTGCGATGGATCTAACAGTCGCAGCAGGGGGTCCACACTTAGTCGCCTCTTTGGTTTGCAGGAATATGCATGTGCCTTTTTTGGTTTGCAGGAATTATGCAAGTAATTATCAAATAAGTGAGTGCAGGAGGAATAAGTAGATGAAATGGCTAAGATACTGTATAAATCTGCAAAATTAATCTGACAACGGCTGTTGGTATGAAGCAGCAGGCAGGCGAGATAGCAGACCAACTGTGCAGTAATGCATTATTAGGTCAAATGCCCCCTGGAAGGAAAACGAGCGGATGGCAACCGCCTATCGTTTGTGAACCATCTAGTATGGCCCTAATCCGAATTATTCTGACGTTTAATCGACTTTTTTCATATCAGTCTGTCGTCGATTAACGTCAGAACTCCGGCCCTCTATAATATGCGGGAAATATGCGACCCGCGCCCGGAGCGCACTTCAAACTGATATTTTAGAAACAAATCGTCACTTTCCCACACATGTCGCACATGGATCGAAAGATCTATTCTTTATGCACTAGGTGGCATCAATAACATGTTTCAAAGATCATTACGAAAAGTATTTTCCAACGTTTTCTATACCAACCCATGTTTTTATTGGAAATTATGCCATGAGCAATGTCACATGACTTGACGAGATCTTACGTTACCGAAGGTATTTCCCAACGTTATTACGTAGGCCGGCAAAATTTTAGTCACGTGGTATTAAAAAGGCGGGGCTATCAAAAAACTAGAGTAAAACAGAGTTAGTTTGAAAAAATATGTTTTTAGTGATTGTATTGGTTGTTTGAGGCATGTTATGTATGTTCATCTTGTGCATAAAGAATAGATCGTTCGATCCATGTGCGACATGTGTGTGAAAGTGACGATTTGTTTCTAAAATATCAGTTTGAAGTGCGCTCCGGGCGCGGGTCGCATATTCCCCGCCTATTATAGAGGGCCGGAGTTCTGACGTTAATCGACGACAGACCGATATGAAAATAAGTTGATAAAACGTCAGAATAATTCGGACTAGTATGGCCCGTGAACCATCTGTATTACTTCTTTGACCCATACACTTTTATATATATATATATCATGGAAATATTCAAAACATATATACTTGGTAGATTTGGCTTTATCTCCCCAAAATATACGGGCCATACTAAATTGTTCACAGGCTTAGAACCCTACGCTTTCCCCTAAGCAGTTCCGTCCTTATATGTCAATAGCTGTTGGGAGAACGTTCGACCTTAAACACAGTTTTGTTTAGTCTTTGTGAGAGATAACGTACAACTGTAGTGTCCAGTATTGTACGTGGTATTTGAATACTCCTAAGCACCTACATTTCAGGAGATTTTTAAATTACTGTAAAAAGCAAGTTCAATGTTTCTTTGAACAATAACTGCCGATACACATGAAAGCATCCACAAAACGTCGGTGATTTACAGTAATTTTATCAAGGAAATATTTAGATGTTGATAAAAGTAGACAAGGCTTCTAAATTATCATATCAAACATTGTTCACATTATCACTCTCTAACTCGAATACACAGTCGGTGTTGGTTGTACCTGTTTAGCATATCTTGTCAATGTGTAATGTAAACATCAGTTTGAATTTGAGGACCTGAATTGACTTTTAAAGGGCGAATATCAATAAGTATCATAAGCAGATCCATTATTGCAGTGACGCACTTGAGTTAAAGTGGTTGAAGATACTATAACACAGGTATTCGAAATTATACGGGTCCGTAAAAAAACTGTGATTCGGTATTAATTAGTTTTTCTAAATTGAACGATAATTTGTCTTTGTCGGAAAATAAGGAATACAAATTTAATTTGTCTCTGTCAGGAACAAAAAAACAGCAAATTATATTTTATTGACGATATGTTTATTCTTTCAGTTTAAAACTGGTTTAATAGTAACACATCCAGTGTCTTTAGGCTGTCGAGACTGTCATTACACTCAAAGAGGAAATTTTAAAGATATTTGAAAGTAATCGTTTTAATGACACAATTGTAATTAAAGAAAAGACATCATCATTACGAGCTCGGAGGTGCGAAAGATATGGGCGGTGATTATACAGCCTCAAGATACTCCTTTCAATGGATTTCCTTTTAAGATATTGACTGAAATTAGCTTCTGATAGTGTTTTTACTGCCATCGTTATTGAGGTATGAGCTGCTACAATAAAAGTCTAGGCATACGTACACTATTTCAAGGCTACATGTTTAGCGCGCGCTGGTAGGAACATCAGTGGTTCTTAATTATTTCCATATCTACGAGCACGATTAAATGTCCCCAAAGAGTAATTATATGTAGCAGTAAAACTTGGATTACAAGGTTGACTGAAGTTAAGACGCTGTAACTTTGTTTTCCATTATGTGTGTTGATCGTATTACAACTTAATCACTCTAGACTGTTTTATCTGTATAACCTATAAAGAGAGTTAATGAGCAGCTTTAAACCCAATTGGTAGGTTACTCTTTTTGGAACTAAAACAGATATCAATACCAGACGTATATACGGTTATAATTAAAACCTGGATAATTTAACAAGCTTTTAGAAAATGGTGATTATTTCAAATCATGCGATAATGTATATAAATAGTTAAAATAAAAAGAATATTGTAATTGGGAAGTTCTCACTAATCATATAAAATCGAGAAAAACATCCCATACAATTATACCGAACCAATTCCATATATCAAAACTCATTCCATGTTTGTACTTCATTTAACATCAGCAGGCTAAAATTTCTTCCTTCTTTGATCACTGTGATGTCAATATAGTAGCACGGTTCCTATTTATATGAGTTTTCTGGCTCATTTGCTCCCTAGCTTCTTAGCAACCTTCCCATCCTTCTTGCTCCCTAGCTACTAAGCAACCTTCCTATCCTTCTTGGTCCCTAGCTACTTAGCAACCTTCTTATCCTTCTTGCTCCCTAGCAACTTAGCAACATTGTTATCCTTCTTGGTCCTTAGCTACTTAGCAACCTTCTTATCCTTCTTGCTTCCTAGCTACTTAGCAACCTTCCAATCCTTCTTGGTCCCTAGCTGCTTAGCAACATTCTTATCCTTCCTGGTCCCTAGCTACTTAGCAACCTTCTAATCCTTCTTGGTCCCTAGCTACTTAACAACCTTCCTATCCCTCCTGGTCCCTAGCTACTTAGCAATCTTCCTATCCTTCCTGGTCCCTAGCTACTTAACAACCTTCATATCCTTCTTGGTCCCTAGCTACTTAGCAACCTTCCTATCCTTCCTTGTCCCTAGCTACTTAGCAAACTTCATATCCTTCTTGGTCCCTAGCTACTTAGCGACCTTCCTGTCCTTCTTGCTCCCTAGCTACTTAGCAACCTTCAAATCCTTCTAGCTCCCTAGCTACTTAGCAACCTACATATTCTCCTTGCTCCCTAGCTACCGAGCAATTTTCATATCCTTCTTGCTCCCTAGCTACTTAGCACCTTCCTATCCATCTTGCTCCCTAGCTACTTAGCAACATTCCTATCCTTCTTGCTCCCTAGCTATTAAGCAACATTCTTATCCTTCTTGCTCCCTTGGTACCGAGCAATCTTCCTATCCTTATTGCTCCCTAGCTACTTAGCAACGTTCCTTACCTTCTTGCTCCCTAGCTACTTAGCAACCTTCCTACCCTTCTTGCTTTCTAGTTACTTAGCAACCTTCCCATCCTTCTTGCTCCCTAGCTACTTAGCAACATTCCTACCCTTCTTGCTACCTAGCTACCTTGCAACCTTCCTATCCTTCTTGCTCCCTAGCTACCTAGCAATCTCATTATCATTCTTGCTACCTAGCTACTTAGCAACAATCCGATTCTTCTGGTTCGCTTGCTACCTATTAACCTTCCTATAAGTTAAATTCTCAAGCTACTTAGCAACCTACCTGTCATTCTTGCTCACTAGCTACTTAGCAACATTCCTATCATTCTTGCTCCTTAGCTACTTAGCAACCTACCTATCCTTCTTGCCTCCTAGCTACTTAGCAACATTCCTTTCATTCTGGTTCCCTTGCTACCTATCAACCTATCTATCATTCAAGCTCCCAATCTACCAAGCAACCTTCCTATCTTTCTGGTCATTAGCTACCTTGCAACCTTCCAATCCCTCTGGCTCGTTAGCTACGCAGCAACCATCCGATCTTGCTAACCCCTTGCTACCTAGCAACCTAGCAACCTTACTATCCTTCTGGCTCCCTATTTATCTAGCAACCTTCAGATCCTTCTGGCTCTAAACCTACCTGGCAACCTCCCTTTCCTTCTGGCTACCTAGCTACTCAGCAATCATCCGATCCTTCTGGTTCCCTTGATATCTATCTATGGCAGGGTTCAATTGTACATTGGTTTAAGGTCGCCTTCTACATTGGAGCTAGAAGGAATTTCCCGTTAGCTCAGTGGTAGAGCGTCCGACTAGGAACCTGGAGATCGAGGGTTCGATCCCCGATAGATGCACACTATTCTCTTTCTTATTACAAATGGTGTCCGTGACCCCCTCTGTAGTGACAGGGAGTTATAACCTGAGTTGTGGTGTTCGAGGACGAACACATTTAAAAAGGGCGGATTTGTATGGCAGGGTTCAATTGTACATAGGTTTAAGGTCGCCTTCTAGCTTCGAGCTAGAGGGAATTTCCCTTTAGCTCAGTGGTAGAGCGTTCGACTAGGAACCTGGAAATCGAGGGTTCGATCCCGGCGGGAGTACACTATTTTCTTTCCTGTTACATATCAACATTCCTATAATTCAAGCTCCCTAGTTATCGAGTAATCTTACGATCCTTCTTGTTCCCTTGCTACCTAGTAATAATCCGATCCTTCTGGCTCCAGACCTACCTAGCAACCTCCCTTTCCTTCTGGCGACCTAGCTACCTAGCAATCTTTCGATCATGCTAGCTCCTAGCTACTTAGCAACATCCTAATCCGTCTGGCTCCCTAACTATCTAGCAACCTTCCGATTCCTCTGACCCCCTAGCTACCTAGTAACCCTCCTATCCTTCCGGCTCCTTAGATACCTAGCAAGCTTCCGATCCTTCTGACTCCCTATCTACCTAGTAACCTACCTATCCTTCCGGCTCCCTAGTAACCTAGCAACCCTAGCTACCTAGCAATCTTCCGATCCTTCTGGCTCCCTAGCAACCTTCAGTTCCTTCTGACCCCCTTGCTACCTAGAAACTTCCCTAACCTTCTGGCTCCCTAGCTACATAGCAATCTTCCGATTCCTCAGACCCCTAGCTACCTATCAAATTTCCTATCCTTCTGACTCCCTAGCTTCCTAGCAATCTTCCGATTCTTCTGGCTCTCTAGCTACCTAGCAACCTACCTATCCTTCTGGCTCCCTAGTTACCTAGCAACCTCCCTTTCCTTCCTTCCAAGTCACGTTTCGATCCTTCTGGCTCCTTAGCTACCTAACAACCTTCAATTAATTCCAGCTTCTCTTGTTTTATTTCTCGTTATAATATACTCTCATTTTTCTAAAACTAAACAGATATTCCGCGAAGAAATGTATCTCTGTGCTCTCAGCTGGAACAGTGAAATTGATATCTTCTATGATGTACCTTCCTGTATGTCCTGCTTACACCATTTTGTTGTGCTTTCTCTTTGTGTACAAACTGTTCCACTTCCATGTTACAGTCACGTACATGTATATATGATGATCATTATAAACACGTTCACACACTTTAAATACATCCCATCTTACCCGCAACGTCCACCCGCCAAATCACATCTTTGATGCAAATGTCACTCTGTATATGAACCCTTCTGTTTCAACAGTTGTTTCGACAATTTGGATTTCCAACTTTTTGACCCTTAAATAACCGATGCGTACTAGAAGGGCGATACAGGTGTATGATGCAGTGTTATTAATTTTTGGCATCTATTACCGAATGTGTAAGGTGCAGACACCTGTGTCTGTGTGTTATATTCATCCTTCCTAAGTTTTGCCCGGTGGGTTTACAGAGATACATGTCCTGTGGATATGTGTGAGAAGTACAACGGTAGATTATTACTCGTTAATGAACGAAAAGTTGTGGTTACAACATATATTTGAGAAATTTTAGAATCTGCTAATTGGTCAGTATAGAGTCTGGGTGAAAAACCCTGTGTCATTGTACCAGTCACTTTAATTACACGTACAACTAACGATGTAACTATATACTCTCTCCCGGGGCGGATCGACAGGTCGACGTGAGATGATTGAATTCTGTCGACATCAGTTAATCATGACAACGTGAACCTAATATGTTAAATAATACGGCTCAAATGTTCAAAGCGTGACCTCATGTAGCCTTACGACAATTCAACGCAAAACTTTAAACCGGTGTATTTTGCAATATGTTGAGATTCAAAACTAGATGTTCATTTAAAAGAATTCAAACTTATAATCTCCAGATATAATAGGCAAAATTATATGTAAACATTCATGCATTTCTCGGAAATACAATTTTTGACCATTTTCGTTAGCGACTCGTTAAGTTGTCCATGCTTTCAACGATCGGGCCAAGGTTTATTATAAATAATTAAAAACTGTGGATAAGATTCCAAACATCTGATATTTGAACGTAATTATTAATCAGGTTTTCGTGTGTTATTCGATATAAAAGAACATCCTACTTTAAAAATATTGCCACACATTGTTAAAATGAAAGTAGATCGTCACCTGGTTCTGTTTCCCATTCGTTCTGTATAATTTAACACGGTGTCACTGTAGTACAGTAGTTGTTTGAATGAAAGGGGTGGGTAACATATACTGACAATTGTATAGCGGAATTTTCTATTATTATTTATTTAATCGATCAAATGAAAAAACAGTACAGTGTATGAAATTACACGTGCATTGTTTGGTTAGTGTTGGTATAACCTTTTCTCAGATTTGTTCAGAGGTGTTTATTTTTTAATAATCATTTTTCAAAATTTAACCATACAAAACTGTCGGATGTAAAATTACCTGTGAACTTGTGAATGCCGTATTGTCTTACCCCGGATAGGTGATACGATCAAGGTGTATACTCTATCCATGCTGATGTCACCGCGATAGACAGGGCCGTTTGAACGTACTGCTGGGTTTAAATATACATACAGGCAAGTTTTCAATAAATATCATATTCAGTACACAAACATACACATGAATTATTGAGTATATACGAAGCACTTGAGCCGTAGTTCCAGGGAGAAATATTTTTTTGCTTAATCAAAATTTATGAACAATTCGAATATACATGTCATATATGTATACAGTAAATAGCCGTTACTAAAACATGTATCAATTATCACTAATTTGGCACATTTGCAATTTTTGAAGTGCTGATGAGTCATATTTCTTACCATAGACATTTACTAGCCAGGTTCAATTAATGGCCACACACGTGTATATAATTTTTCTATCAAGTGGGACTAAGGCGGTCTCACACAATAGCTGTGATATTTCACAAATACACACCACAATCAAACATATATACATGTTCAGTTTGTGTGTGTGTGTGTCGTTATATTGACTCCAGATTTCGTAAACGAGTATTTGTATATAATTGTAGCAACATCTAGACAAGGTCAATAAAAGGAGAAATGTCTGGAGTCCACATTCGAGATAATATAAGGTAAACCAACTTTGAATACATATTTTAGAAATATTTTTGGATGTTCGTAATGTACTATAAAATAATTACAGATCTGGTACCTTAATTCACTTCTGACAAGCCTATACTTGATTTTACTTTATGTAGCGAGTTAGCAAGAATCTGATTTTACAGTGTACCTACATCTGACTCAATGATATCTGAAGTTACGACCATCACGACAACTCTACTGACACCTAACTTTACCGACACATGTCTTTACCGACATCTGACTTTACCGACACATGTCTTTACTTGCATATGAGTTAGGGACCTCCCGTAATACCCAATAAGATTGTATGTTTCAATACACTTGTTTCTCTGTCTTCGACTCTGGCACTACCGATTGTCTAACTTCACCGACAACGGTCTTTATCGACAGCTGACTTAACCAACATCTGAATTTACGGCTGTCGGTACTTTACCGGTATCCGAAATTATCTACACTAATGCGACCAACCGAATTATGTCTTTGATGACGTTTGACTTTTTATGACACATGATTTATCCGACGCCTGGCGTTACCGGCCCCTGATCTTGACTTAATCCGAACTTCACTTTACTGGCAAGGATTTCCTGAAATACCTGATAAGATTGTGTGTTTCCAAAAGATAGATGTTCCCCTGTCTTTAAACCTGACATTACCGACACACTGCCTTATCCGGCCAAATTATTCTGTCCCTTTTGATAGTCTGTACGAGGATTGTAGTACAAATGCAGCTTCTTACGAAAGTCAAGGTAATGTAACGCATTCATTTAACCACACAAACAACGTATACAAGAAATCAATTATTCAGTAAATCAATCAACCCATGTCGTTTGCGGTTCAATAGGTTAAGAAAACTCGGTAAATAATTTCATACTTGAGTAATTTACGGAGGTCCCTACAGACTATGAACGCGTGCACACATATATGTAGACCTTGCACTGAAGCACACACAGTTTAGATAAATATTGCTGATACATTCTTTGTGGTAAACAATCAACATGATGATAACAGTGATGCACAGACACTCAGAGGGCATTCCCTGGTTCTACAGGCTTGTGGAATCATCATTTCATACAGGTATTGACTTTAACTCTCGGCTTCAGGAGTATATTCTGCTGACGTCATAGCGAGCATGTTTGATTTCATATTAATTAGAAGGAACTCGATCGTAGACATAGTCTGTTTATATCTGTATCATCCACGACAACTAGTACTGCTTGTTTTCTAAACCCTTAAGAAATATTAATCATAAAAATTGAAATATAATGAAATTTGAATTTCGAGAGTGTAGTAAAACCAGTTACTGATATGATATTTATTTATTCTTTAAGATATTATTCAAATGCGAAAAAAATGGAAACTTGTAATTGCTATTTTTTTTCCAGATTTTTCATTTTATAAGGAATGTATGATATTAAACTGTATGTGTACATGTGCCTCGGTGATAATTCAGCCAAGCAGAGATATTAGTCATGTTACACTACTACAGTATAAACAAACACAGGTATACGTGTATCACTACAGCAAAGCATCCAATGTTGGCATCCTCAGTTAAAGTAGTAACCAATATGAATCGTATTGGAGGAACTTATAGGGGATTTTGTGGGTGTTACTATTATGGATTGTGTTGGAGTAACCAAGATGGGTTTAGAGGGAGTAAACAGAATAGACTTGCGTGAGAGTAAACAAAATAGACTTGTGTGGGAGTAAACAGAATTGACTTGCGTGAGAGTAAACAAAATAGACTTGTGTGGGAGTAAACAAAATAGACTTGTGTGAGCGTAAACGAAATAGACTTGTGTGGGAGTAAACAAAATAGACTTGTGTGAGCGTAAACAAAATGGACTTGTGTGAGTGTAAACAAAATAGCCTTGTGTGGGAGAAATCATAACAGAGTTGTGCGGGAGTAAACATAATAGAATTGTGTGGGAGTAACAACATAGACTTGTGTGGGAGTAAACATAATAGACTTGTGTGAGCGTAAACAAAAAAAACTTGTGTGGGAGAAAACATAACAGAGTTGTGCGGGAGTAACAAACGAGACGTGTGTGGGAGTAAACAAAATAGACTTGTGCGGGAGTAAACATAATAGAATTGTGTGGGAGTAAACAAAATAGTCTTGTGCGGGAGTAAACATAATAGAGTTGTGCGGGAGTAAACATAATAGAATTGTGTGGAAGTAACAACATAGACTTGTGTGGGAGTAAACATAATAGAATTGAGTGGGAGTAAACATAATAGAATTGTGTGGGAGTAAACATAATAGAATTGTGTGGGAGTAACAACATAGACTTGTGTGGGAGTAAACATAATAGACTTGTGTGGGAGTAAACATAATAGAATTGTGTGGGAGTAAACATAATAGAGTTGTGCGGGAATAAACATAATAGAATCGTGTGGGAGTAACAACATAGACTTGTGTGGGAGTAAACAAAAAAGAATTGTGCGGGAGTAAACATAATAGAATTGTGCGGGAGTAAACATAATAGAAATGTGTGGGAGTAAACATAATAGAGTTGTGCGGGAGTAAACATAATAGAATTGTGTGGGAGTAAACATAATAGAATTGTGTGGGAGTAAACAAAAAAGAATTGTGCGGGAGTAAACATAATAGAAGTGTGTGGGAGTAAACATAATATAATTTTGCGGGAGTAAACATAATAGAATTATGTGGGGGTAAACATAATAGAGTTGTGCGGGAGTAAACATAACAGAATTATGTGGGAGTAAACATAATAGAGTTGTGTGGGAGTAAACATAATAGAATTGTGTGGGAGTAAACAAAATAGTCTTGTGTGGGAGTAAACATAACAGAATTATGTGGGAGTAAACATAATAGAATTGTGTGGGAGTAAACATAATAGAATTGTGTGGGAGTAACAACATAGACTTGTGTGGGAGTAAACATAATAGACTTGTGTGGGAGTAAACATAATAGAATTGTGTGGGAGTAAACATAATAGAGTTGTGCGGGAATAAACATAATAGAATCGTGTGGGAGTAAACATAATAGAGTTGTGCCGGAGGAAACAACATAGACTTGTGTGGGAGTAAACAAAAAAGAATTGTGCGGAAGTAAACATAATAGAAGTGTGTGGGAGTAAACATAATAGAATTGTGCGGGAGTAAACATAATAGAATTATGTGGGAGTAAACATAATAGAGTTGTGCCGGAGGAAACATAATAGAATTGTGTGGGAGTAAACATAATAGAATTGTGTGGGAGTAAACAAAAAAGAATTGTGCGGGAGTAAACATAATAGAAGTGTGTGGGAGTAAACATAATATAATTGTGCGGGAGTAAACATAATAGA
>NW_018408802.1:28588-40607 GCF_002113885.1 Mizuhopecten yessoensis | reverse complement strand
TTGTGTGGGAGTAAACATAATAGACTTGTGTGGGAGTAAACATAATAGAATTGTGTGGGAGTAAACATAATAGAAATGTGTGGGAGTAAACATAATAGAATTGTTTGGGAGTAACAGATATGGAATTGTGTGGGAGTAACAGATATGGGATTGTGTGAGAATAAAAACATATGGGATTGTAAAGGATTTACCAATATGGAACTTGGTGGGAACAACTAATACAAGATTGCGATGCAGTAAATAATATTGGAGTAAATAGTTTGTAATATATAAGTTTGATACGTTGTAGTTTTTATAAGCGGTATTGGTGATCACAGGGGCCTGATAATTCATTAGAGTTAAATAATGTTTGGATCTAAACTGTTGTGTCAATGTTTATTTTAGACGCTTTAGGAGTTCAAAACAAATTTCGGTAAAAATGCCACCCTGACGATGGTATGGAGGAAAAAAAATCGTGTTTGCGGAAAGAGAGTACATCCTACGTAGATATGTGATAAAGAACCATTAGTCATACTTCCAACTGTACCAGATATTGTTTCCTGTATACATAAACTAGAAATGTTATTTTAAATGCCAGGAATTATGTGGGTTTATTTTCACGTCGAGAACTTTCTTCCCTTCTCGATTATACTATCATTGGGATGACTTTTTTTCTGAAAATTGACCCGAACCCAAAAACGTCTAATACTACCATGAACACACTGGTTTAAGTCCAAACATGGCTAAACGTAATGATTTTTTTCTTTTTTAAATCTCAAGTCCCTGTGTTGGAAGCCTAGGTACAGGATGAGAAAAAGTACAGGTTATGAACGGCGTTTATAACTATAGTTATTTAAACATATCGACTTGTATTTAACTTTGATTAATCTTAGACTAAGTAGTTGTTTACGTATGTTTAAATACCAAACACCATTGATTACACTTCTCATTACAGTTACAATACGTGGACGCTTAGTTAGTAAGAGGATTGAGCACATCGTAATTATGTTTGTTAAAATCCACTGACCAGTCTGCACACTTTTTTATAATGAAAGCCGTCGCTTTATCCTCGTATATCAAATCCTTTAGTTTTGACCGGTATCCATTTCTACCGCGGTTATTCAGCTTAATGCTACGTTCCATCAACATTTCAAATCAATTCATTTTTTGATCACATACTTATAGAAATAAAGGACTTTATTTATATATTAAGCATCAGTGATCGTTTTAAATATCGGGTGTGCGTGTTTTATTTACAGTTTTAATAATTATGGAAAAATTGTAAAATTAGATATTTATCTCAATGAATAAGTAAGCTGACTTAGCTTGACAAAACAGTGCCTACAAGTCAGGTCTAAGCGATTCACACTTAATCGTTCCGATAACACAATCAAATACCATTGTCACCCTAGGTGGGATTATTTTAGGTAAGTATTTAATGTCCATTTAACCTGCTGGCCCAACATTTCAATGTATGAGTGACCTAAATGTCTACACATTTAAATCAGAACCAAGGCCATTCGGTGTCAGTGTAATGTTTATTTGTTTGACACTGCAGGTGAGAATCAAACAGGTGTTCTGTGTTTAACGTGTCGGTCACTATAATACTTCAAATTGATATATCGCATGATATATTTAACAACAGGAATGTTGTTAATTTTGATAAAAAATAGCAAGTCAGTATGAAGTATTCGACATGCAATATTCTGTGTTTGTATCCAGTAGGAGAGTACGGCAGTACATGTACTCGGTGGTAGACATCAGCTTGACGTTGACCGGTCTTGAAAGTATCATGGGTGTTGTCAGTATAGGGTATAATAGTATGGGAGTTGTCAGTATAGGGTATAATAGTATGGGAGTTGTCAGTATATGATATAACAGTATGGGAGTTGTCAGTATAGGGTATAATAGTATGGGAGCTGTCAGTATAGGGTATAATAGTATGGGAGTTGTCAGTATAGGGTATAATAGTATGGGAGTTGTCAGTATAGGGTTTAACAGTATGGGAATTGTTAGTACGTAATATAACAGTATGGGAGTTGTCAGTATATGATATAACAGTATGGGAGTTGTCAGTACCTGTAATCGGTGGTAGACATCAGCTTGATGTAACCGGTCTTGAAAGTATCATGGGTGTTGTCAGTATAGGGTATAATAGTATGGGAGTTGTCAGTATCAAATATAACAAAACATTTCCATTCTTGATGTTTGTTCTGTACATGAATCTACCAACTGAAAACATCTGCCATTAGACTATGAATTCATTATGAATACAACGACTCTCGTGCAACCAGTCAGCTCCTTTATATAGTTGTCAGTATAGAATATAACCGTATCGGGAGTTGTCAGTATAGGAAATAACAAAATCAGAGATGTCAGTATATGATAAAACAGTATGGGAGTTGTCAGTATAGGAAATACCAGCATGGAGGTTGTCAGTATAGGATATAACAGTATGGGAGTTGTCAGTATAGGATATAACCGTATCGGGAGTTGTTAATATAGGGTTTAACAGTATGGGAGTTGTCAGTATAGGAAATAACAAAATCAGAGATGTCAGTATAGGATAAAACAGTATGGGAGTTGTCAGTATAGGAAATAACAGTATGGAGGTTGTCAGTATAGGATATAACAGTATGGGAGTTGTCAGTATAGGATATAACAGTATGAGGGTTGTCAGTATAGGAAATAACAGTATGAGGGTTGTCAGTATAGGGAATAACAAAATCAGAGATGTCAGTTTAGGATATAACCCTATGGGAATTGTAAGTATAGGATATAACAGTATGGGAGTTATCAGTATAGGATATAACAGTATGGGAGTTATTAGTATAGGATATAACAAAATTAGAGATGTCAGTATAGGATATAACAGTATGGGAAATGTCAGTATAGGAAATAACAGTTTGGGAGTTTTCAGTATATGGTTTAACAGTATGGGAGTTGTCAGTATAGGATATAACAGTATGGGAGTTGTCAGTATAGGATATAACAGTATGAGGGTTGTCAGTATAGGAAATAACAGTATGAGGGTTGTCAGTATAGGGAATAACAAAATCAGAGATGTCAGTTTAGGATATAACCCTATGGGAGTTATCAGTATAGGATATAACAGTATGGGAGTTGTCAGTATAGGGAATAACAATATCGGAGTTGTCAGTATAGGAAATAACAGTATGAGGGTTGTCAGTATAGGAAAAAACAATAACGGAGTTGTCAGTATAGGAACTAACACTATGTGGGTTGTCAGTATAGGATATAACAGTATGGGAGTTGTCAGTATAATATATAACAGTATGGGAGTTGTCAGTATAGGAAATGACAGTATGGGGGTTGTCAGTATAGAAAATAACAGTATTGGAGTTGTCAGCATAGGAAATAACAGTTTTTGAGTTTTCAGTATAGGAAATAACAGTATAAGATATGTCAGTATAGGATATTATAAAAGTTGTCAGTATAGGTCATAACAGTAATGGAGTTGTCAGTATATGATATAACAGTATGGGAGTTGTCAGTATAGGATTTAACAGTATGTGAGTTGTCAGTATAGGGTATAACAGGATGGGAGTTGTCAGTATAGAAAATAGCAGTATCAGATGTCAGTATAGGAAATTACTGTACTTGTATAGGATTTAACAATAATATTTTTTGTTATCCAAGCATTTGTCTGTAGAATGTATGGAACTTCTGAATTCTATACTGAAAAAATGACCTAAAAAACACAAAAAAGAACATTTGTTGTACGTGACCATACTAATTGATTTTTTTTTTTATCAATTCAAATTTCAAGTTGATTGATTTCCTCAGATATATTATAAATTACGCGATTAATAGTGAACGACTGTCGTGAACCTGTATGACATAACTTTAAGCAGATTCCCGTTACTCGACAGACTACGTACCGTAAACAATGGTTGAGACACACAGGAGTTGCTTCCCTTTGAGTCGTTACCCCAACACTTATTAATACTGAACTTATTTTTTCTGATATCACCAAAGGTAAGCGTTCCAATAGCTGGAAGATTCTGTACGGTTTTCGCATTAACCATTAATGTGAAAAAAAAAGAAATAATAATAAATGAACAAACACTAAATAAATCATTTTCTTTTTAATTTACATGTACTTGTTTACCATTTATCGTGGTATATCGAAGTTGTTGAATCACCTAACTGGGAAAATAAAAAAAAAGTAGACACTCCCACGATAACGACCCTATTTATAGTGCATAGATACATTGGTATACAGTACATTAATATAACTAATCAGGTATACATATATAAAAGCTCTGTAAGCTCTGCCTAAATAACACTGAATACATTAAACAGTATCAATCGTCCTATAGACTGTTTCTAAATAGCAGTTAACTCATCATAGATACATTCAGTATAACTCGGTATTAAGGTTTAACAAGCTCCCTTTGTAAAATTGCTACGTTTGCAACACCATTGCTCATCCCTGTACGATTTCTCACCCAGGTGAAAATCATGTAAAACATATGGATATTGATCTCTCTCTCTCTCTCTCTCTCTCTCTCTCTCTCTCTCTCTCTCTTACTTAAATGCATTTTCTTTTTAAATGAATTATCTCTTCGAGACAAGTTTAAGGTAAAGCATCACTGCATCATGATAAGTTATAATTGAAAAGAGCTGGTTAATCTCCATGAGTATGCTCCCATATATAACACATATAGCAACAAATAGCACATACAGTAGTTTATGAAGTATATCACGATCATCCAAAATCGGCATCAGTGTATTTAAGTGCTAATTGCCAATATGTACTAATACAATCTATCACCAAGGTAACAAATCGTGTTATGTGTGAGAAATCGTGTAATGTGTGAGAAATCGTGTAATGTGTGAGAAATCGTGTTATGTGTGAGAAATCGTGTAATGTGTGAGAAATCGTGTTATGTGTGAGAAATCGTGTAATGTGTGAGAAATCGTGTTATGAACGCATCAGTTTAACATGATTTCTCACTGCCAGGATGTGAAATCGTGCTAAAGGATGAGAACTTGAAGCGTGAACGTAACAGGAGGAGTTTAATCACGTCGATACCTACTAATGATAAGGTATATACAATGTGTATGTATTGATGGAAATAAACTGTTACACAGCGCGTTTGTTTCTGTCCGTAGACACAGCTGACAGGGTGGGGAGGCTGATGCGGACATAGGACAGACATGTCCATACCGGACGCATGGACGGCGGACAGGGTCGACTTTAATGGCAAGGCCAGGGTCGTAAAACTTGTGAGTATTGTCGAGCTTTCATTTTCAAATTTACACGCGCCAATTGAGTGTGATAATGTAATATATGACAGCTATAAATCGATTATCTGGCATTAAGGAATTAACCATTGTTTCGTTTTAAGGGATACATTTGATCGCAGATAAACTACACTGTTGATTAATACTTTTTAAAAACAATACAACACGTCATATGTTTCTTTTATACCGCCATGTAGCTTTTCAAACTTGGTCAGTAACACCGACATTATTTTGATTCACAATCATAGTTCATAATCGGTCAGCGAGCCCAAAAAATGTAAGTAAGTGACAACCCCCAGAATGTATGTGGGTCAGCAGTGAGTACATCCAAGTCTTTGACGAGAAAAGAACTTGATAAAGTAGAGACAGCTCGTATACATGTATACAGTGGGCTCGAACATTTCTCATTGTTTTTGCAATTTTCCCCCGGCATAGTATATAAAACCGACATGTGGTCATGTGGAATTGACTCTGTCATTTAACTCTTACAACGGCGACTGTATGCCGGGGAAGGTTTTGGAGAGGTTAACACGAGAGTTTTCTGTAAACTGTGCTGTACGAATACTGTTTCAGGTACGAACCAGTTACATGTAATGTCATGTCTAATAAGGACAACACACGAATTAAAGTCAACAAAACGTACTAGTTATCTCCCTTTGGACGATTGGTGGAGCTATTGAACGCGTGCCATATTTTTTTTGTTGTAAAAACAAAATGTATTATTTTCTATAATTAATCGTTTCATGTCAAAGACCACAGCCACCCAATGAAAACTCCGCCTTTTATCTTTTGAAAGATATTACTTGTTACAGTATATCATGCTACAGGAAAACCAAGCAAGTTTAATAAAACGACATGATAACGTCCAATTAAAAACGTGGAAGAATGAAATATGATTTTTTGTGTTCAGTAACTTATTAAATGCAACATATAAGATACATAAATTGGCAATTTGGATATCAAATAAGCTCAGAATCAACTCTGCTGGCCAAATTAGAAGAGTCTTGTATTCAAATTAAATACAAATACCATTTATTTTTATCAATATGACTTCAACCATTATTGCTACTGAGATGACTGCATACCATTCTCTGCCTTAAACATGCAAAGAAGCTTATATCTTCAACGTTGAAATACTTTCAAAACATGAAAGTTGGATGTGTTTTCAATCCCGTGATTCCAATGCAAGTTGTTTGTCAAATGGATGGTATGCTTTACTAAGCCTTCGTATTGTTTTGATTCCTATGCTAGATATCCACAAGACGGATATTAAAAAAAATTAAACCTAAGGGGATGACAAAAAACAAGCTAGGCTATCTAGCTTTTTGGTCGGATTGGTCGAGTGGTATAGCTCCGGCCTTCCACGTAGGCGGCCGGGGTTCGATCCCCGAAGTCGTCGTACGCATGGAATATCAGATAAAATGTTTTTCTCCTGCCCACACAACTCCAGGTGGAGTATACAATGGTCTGGGGTGGATGTTGCGGTATATGTGCTCTAGCATTCAAGTGAGGTGACACTATAAAAGATGCCGTTGGAAGCACGGTCCCAATACAAACAGAACACAATACATCTCCAGCACACATGCAGGCATACACACATAGGGCGATATTAGCCAGGTGGCATAGGACTAGTAGTTAGCGGCTGATAAGGCAGCTCCTGTGAATTCCTCAAAAATTGTATTGATTAATGTATATGCTAATTGAATTAATTGTATATCTATGTACTCTAAAGCGCGTTAGAGTGGCTTATATTAGCTAGATAGGGCGCTTTATCGAATGCTGTATATTTATTTATTTATATTTATCTGGTAGACATTCTTTTAACCTTACTGGCGTAAGGGAGGTAGCTCTCGCTGGCTTACGATACACATCATTGGTCTGAACACTGGGATTTTAATAGTGGACACTAGATGTCATATTTTACATTAAAAGCTTAAGCATTATGAAATGTCTCAAGTTTGACAGGAAAGCAAGACACCCGACCCGGTCACAATATTCCGATAACAACAGACAACATCAATGGAAAGAAGCCGGAATGATATCATGGACTCTTATTGTTCTTCAACGAGTGGTGGTTGATTATTTCATTAATATGTGCTAATCACGTTGAGTGTCAGAGAAAATCATATTTACATATTAAATTTTAAAATCTATTTATGGAGTTCAAATAATGATATAATATAACCAATCAGCTTCCGCTGTTTCTGTAGTAGATGTATGCATACTCCAATATACGTATAAACCATTATTAGACACCGAACAAGAATGCCAAGAAAACTGCAGAGAGGAGGTTTTCCTCTCTCGGCTACGGACTGGTCATACTTTTCTCACTCACGCTGATCTCATAAATAGGGGGAGATCAACCTACATGCCACGCATATGACTCTCCATTTGTTCAGATATTGGTATGTTTTATAAACCTACATTTTGTATATGACCCTTTTTCATAAGATACACGACGTTATATATGAAATCAATTTTGATTCTTCAAATGGTTACCCCGTACTAAAAGATTGTTCTGGCCCTAAATGATTCAAACAAACAACACGTCCAGAAAGGACGTAGTTACCCTCAACTAGTATATAGGGAGGTGGCGGCCATGCTTAATTTTTCACAATGTTCAGTTATAATTTATGAGCTCTATTTGACCTCTTATGTCCATTGTTGGACATTCGTGTCGATTGCCGTACCTACAGTGTTAAGTACATGCAATAAATGATGTCCTCTGTTTGACAACAGGTTACCGGAATAAAGGACGTTGGGAATGCTAAGGTGAAAAACTTGTCCAAATCCAACTCCAGTGCTGCGCAGGTCAGCCATAAATCCCGCTCGCAGAAGGTGCTCCAACTGAAGGCCAAACACTTCTCCGACAAGCCAGTGATTCGAACCAACGGCCAGGATGAAAGGCCGCTCACCACCAAACCACCGATTTTTCCAGGGGCGTGCTTCATGCCGTCAGAAAACCCGACAGGTAAAACTAGGTGATAATTTGCGAGATTTCAACTTTTGTTTGAAATCATAAAATGAGTAGATCGCGTCTTAAAAAATATCTTTAATGTTCAAATTCTTGAGATTACATCGATGGAAAAGCTACTGCAGAAATATGTTTTTGCGAACAAACAAATATGAAAAAATGACAAAATTGATCTGCATGTTCTTTATGACGTTGGTACGTTGATACCCTGACTGGTGTTTGTTGTTTATCTTAATACTGTTACTCAAACACCAGGCTATTCAACGCAATACATATTACCTGAACACACCTTTAAGAACGAAGATATAATCGAACAGACTTTCTCTTGTCTTATGAGTTATATGGCTCTTCCACTCAACATTTGAATCGGGTTTTTTTTCTCGATCCAATAACTCTTACCGACCCGAATAAAACTATATCATGTGAGCTCAATATTGCTGATTGTTATAATTTAGAAATGAAAACAATATGTGTGTAGTTTTATCGATAAAATTGGAATACGTAAATAGTTTCAAATACATTTTTCTGCCCACAATTTATGCAGTTGAAATTAAAAAAAAAAAGTTTCGATAAAACCCTTTCTCTTTTTTCATATACAGCGACTTTGCTGACCCAGATGAATGTTGGTACGAACAGACTGACGGACAGCCAAACAGATTATCTTGAATCTGTCCAAACCAAATCCACGCCAAGGCAGGAAAGAGGAGTTTCGATGGTAGATATAGGCTGTGGAGGGTTTTTCAACGCTGTAGTTCCAAACGACATTATCATGACGAAGCGCGCATTCCTCAACGAGTCACAGGTTCGTGAACGAAAGCAGACAGCATTGCGTAAATCTCAATCCATGGCGGTGCGTTCGGCCGCTAATGTTGAGCCGAGTGCCAAGCGGGTCAACAGTTCAACCATCGCTGTGGCACCAGCACCAGACAACAAGTCCCTTTGTTACCATGAGTCATTCAAACGCGGCGGAGATTTACTGCCAGTGTACGACAAGAGCGAGTTAGACGCTTGTAATGATCAAATCGATCTGTTGTTACCGGGATTTGTAAGTGAGTCGCCTCCTAGGATATCTAGTCAGTCAGGAGCAGTTCTTAATTTGCGGACTCCGAATTGCTGCAGTTGTTGTAGTATGTGTGATAGCCCTGGCGATTTCCGTTTTACGATCCCAGGGACAACGCCCACTTTAAACCGGAAGTCAACACGAACTGGAAGTAACAACGGGGTATTGAATGCACCGCATCAACAGTGCGAGTGTAAGCAGTGCCACGGTGAAAATTCTATGCCACCTAATAGGTTGGTGCAATATCGCCATGGCGACGTTATAAAAACTTTTGATTGGCTCACAGCAGACTCACAGGAAACTGCACTATGATTTGTTGAGAGTAATTGTGTTTATTGATATCATTTGTCTGTGTTGTGTTTGTGCAATACTCACGTTATGTGTTTTTAATACAGGTAAACTAAATGTCACTCAAAATGAAATGAGCTTGCATCTGGTAGACGCAAACGAATATTTCTTGCATTCTAGACCGAGATATCCGCTTTTTCGGCATAATGGAAAATCTTATCCGACCCACGAGTCTGGATCGCTTACACGCGAAGACTGGCGGGGGAATTACAGTGATCTTTCTTGGTCTAGCAATTGTTCGTGACGTTTTGGGGTCAGTCGGGTTCATTGACGTCATTAACAATTGCCTTCGAGCTTCATTTAGGGGATAGTACGTTGTTTTGAGTGGCTACACTGGCGATTAGAACATGAAATTCGGTTTGAACTCGAGACCAATAGGTCGAGAATTTAAACCAAATTTCATGTTCTAATCGCCGGAATAGACACGAAAAAGAACGTACTTTCCCCATACTAACACATCTAATACAAATTTTCTACGCATATATGTTTAGAAATATTGTATTTCCTTGTACAAAAGTACGTAATAAAATACTATGTGACCTGAACTGGCGACGTGTCACTCTGCAGTGGACTGACCAATCGGAAAGAAGCTTTCAAAAGTCGGTCGTTTGTCCGCGCCCATACTGGCAAGTGCTCGATCTGTATGTTGAGGAGGCGGAATATTTGGATTGTTCGTGAACGTCCTGTTACCGAAGTTGTATTGATATTGACCAAATACTCACATTTCTATGTAAGTATGCATAACAATCTGTGCTTATCGACAAAATTGGTGATTATTTGTATAGATTTATGAAGAGTTTTGTGTAAATTCATACGACACATGTGAAATGTTTCATTTGATTTCGGATCTAACTAGATGCCTTCACACGTATGGACCGAATGTTTCAGTAATAAATGCAGGTAAGAACAAGGAATGTATACCTTTTATTTTTTTAATTCTTTCATCGAATACCTTTCATCGGTTGTTTTTGTTCTGTTGCCTGCTAGCCTCATCAGCAAAATTTCGCTAAGAGGCGCGCTTGACGCCATAATGTTTTGGTTAGAAACAGGGAGTGGCTTAAGTGCGATGGGAGGAGCTTAACACGATTGATCAGGATGCTATCGCACTTTAGAACATAGTCCGTATCCAATCAAAACACGCGTTTCAAACGAATCGTGTTAGAATTAAGAATGTAGTTCATGTTGAATTTGTTTCAAGACCAACTCAATTCATTAACCCATGAAATCGACCAAAGCAAGATTCAATCCTTATATTTCAATCAACGCGTTTTTTCAATAATTGGAACTTGTGAAGTCCATTCTGATCGTTTGTCTAGGTTCTGGAACTTGTGCAAGTCTATGGTGTGACGTTATATATAAAATATATTCCGTTATTGAAGGACCATCATATAGACAATATCGATCTGGTTACCTTGGCGATCAGTTGATGATATATTTCATTTAATCATCGATACCAGACAATTCCCGGTGTCATGGCAACCTGCGAAACCCGGCTTTTTGAGGATGACAGCAATAAAGAAACTGAACTGAAACTAAGACGACCTGTGTTAATAACAAACGTTTCATTACGTGTGTACCATGTTGATGATAGCATACAGGTCCCCAGACACGACTTGTTGATGACATACATTTATTTAAAAAATATCATACACAAAATAATGACACCTACAGAATCAGACAGCCTGCTAGGTCTGTATACGTCATTTCTTGACACTTCATCAGGCATCGTTGGGATGTTTTCCTGTAATGACACTAACTCTAACAGCTTTGGCATTGACGATAAATGTGTGTATATGCTAGCATCTTAATTCAAATTATTTACAGCATCGAATTTCATTTGGCAGTAATGCTTTTGCCAAGGAATATTATTGTTATGTTTTTATAATTTATGTATTGTACGATTGTGAGATTTAATTTCAGATTTATCAAATAAATACAAAATGCATATTAAGTTACAATTAAAATTTGAGGTTTTTGAAGTAAAACCAATTTTACCAACTGTTGAACTTTAGTATGCATAAACAATACCTACACCCATCTTTGTAGCCCAAAAACAAAAGATTCAAATATCCCTACCTCCCTACCGTGACGTAACCCATATCTCGACGACAGAGCCACGGAGTGATCTCCCTTCCTCAAACCCCCTTTTCTGGAGCCTAAAGGCAGCCGGGATGAGGAGGCAAGGGGAGGAATACAGGGTGGGACTCCATAAAGTTATGGTAAGTATTACATCATGAAAATTGGTTTTACTTCAAAAACCTCAATTTCATTTCAGTAATAATTACCATAACTTTAGTATGCGAATTCGTCTTACCGTAGTGGAGGCTTCGAATCCAGGCAGACCAGGCTGACGGAACAAACTCGAGACATGCTCAAGGTAGGGAAAA
>NW_018408802.1:0-28239 GCF_002113885.1 Mizuhopecten yessoensis | reverse complement strand
TTGAGGTTTTTGAAGTAAAACCAATTTTCATGATGTAATACTTACCATAACTTTAGTATGCATATACAATACCTACACCCATCTTTGTAGCCCAAAAACAAAAGATTCAAATATCCCTACCTCCCTACCGTGACGTAACCTCTATCTCGATGACAGAGCCACGGAGTGATCTCCCTTCCTCAAACCCCCTTTTATGGAGCCTAAAGGCAGCCAGGATGAGGAGGCAAGGGGAGGAATACAGGGTGGGACTCCATAAAGTTATGGTAAGTATTACATCATGAAAATTGGTTTTACTTCAAAAACCTCAATTTCATTTCAGTAATACTTTAGTGGAGGCTTCGAATCCAGGCAGACCAGGCTGACGGAACAAACTCTAGACATGCTCAAGGTAGGGAAAAGGTTCAAGGAACCCCCCTTATAAAGCCCCGAAAGTAATTAAAAAATGGAAAACCTCCCCGTGAAACGAGCAGGTGTACCACCGTGGTGCCTGATAGCATACTATTTAAAATCACTGAATTACTGTGGAGGAACAGACACAGACTGTGCAACCACCACCGGTCCAAGGGAATGCAATCCATCAGAATGAGAAGCCAAGGACCGGAGATAAAAATCCGCGAAGGTAGTCTGTCCGCGCCAGAAAGCCGCGGACATGACCTCCTGAAAGAGGGACCCATTGAGGAGGGCCCATGACGCAGCAAGGGCCCTAATGTCATGAGCTATCACCTTATACAACGCCCGAACCTGATCATCCAAATGGTCGTAGCCGTACTTGATGACCTGGCAGATCCATCTAGACACTGACTGAGAGGAGATATCCTGTTAAACCTGCTTAATGGGCAAAAACAGACGAGATCGAGGTCAGGGCAATAAGGAATACCACCTTGTAGGTAACAAACTTCAAGGAGGCAGACGCTAAAGGCTCATACGGTGCCCGCATCAGCGATTCGAGCACAAGCGGCAAATGCCACTGCGGAGCCAACTGCCGGAGCCTAGGCCTGTCCAACCCAAACCCTATAATCAAGGCAGAAAGAGAGGAGGACGAGCCTACCTCCGACCTACCATGAACAGAGAGAACACTAGCAATGGCCGTGCGATAACCAGCGATAGTACCAGGGGCAAGATTGTGGTCCCTAAACAGCCAAAGGAGGAAGTCCGCAATCATCTGGACAGTAGCCTTGATCGGATCAACCTTCCTGCCGACATACCAATCACAGAAAATCTTCCATCGTGACTGGTAGACGGCAGATGAGGAAGACCTTATTGATCGAGCGATGCGTTCTGACACGTCCCTAGAAAAGCCTGCCTGAGCGAGGCCTCCTGAGATAGCTTCCACGCGTGAAGGTGGAGGATCTCCGGACGAGAAGGCATCGTCTTGGACTGAGGCTGGCGAAGCACGTTCGCTCTGACAGGAAGAGCCAGAGCTCCGGAAACCAAGGCTGCCTCGGCCACAGGGACGCTATCAGGAGGAAGGAACACTGATGCTCCCGAAACTTCTGCAGCACCCTGACCACCAGGTTGAAGGGCGGGAATGCATATGCATGCATTCCCTCCCAATCCAGAGACAGAGCGTCCACGGCCCAAGCCCTTGGATCTGGAACCGGAGTGACAAACGTTGGCAACTGATTGTTCAGTGAAGTGGCGAACAGGTCTATGTGAGGCTTGTCCCACACCTGACAAATTCCCTCGAAAATCGAGGGATTCAGTTGCCACTTTGTCAAAACCGTCTGGCGGCGCCTGGAAAGAGTATCCGCTAGAACATTCAACCTGCCTGGTAGATGCTTGACACAAATTGTCAACTGCATTTCCTGACAAAGAAGAAGAATGCGGATAGCGAGGGCACACAGGGTGTGATACCTGGTTTCCCCCTGTCTCTCTAGATACGCGACAACCGTAGTGTTGTCCGTAGCCACACAAACCACCTTGGAATGCAGGATCTCCCGAAAAGACAGCAGAGCCAACAGAACAGCTCTCATCTCGAGCACATTCCTGTGCTCCGAGAGCTGTTCCCCAGACCACTCCCCCGACTGGCAACGCCCGTCGAGATAAGCTCCCCACCCTGTCATGGATGCATCCGTGTACAGGGTCATAGTGGGAACCGGCTTGGACAAAGGACCCCCTCGGAGAACATTGTCCTGATGAGTCCACCAGCGTGCGTACTCCTTGACCGACTGGTTCAGAGGAAGCAAGGCTTCCCAATCCCTTGAAGAAGGGACGCAGATGGCAAGGAGAAACATCTGGAGAGGCCTGATGTAAAGTCTCCCTAAGGGGACCACATCGGCCAGGGCGTGGAGATATCCCAGAAAACTGAGAAACCAACGTACCTGGACTTGAGACCGGCCGATGAAGGTCAGAGCAAAAGCCCTGGCCTTCTCAAACTTCTCCATCGGTGGAAGGGTGATGCCCTGAACCGTATTGAAACGGTTCCCCAGAAAAACAAAATCCTGAGATCGGGAAACCTCCGACTTTTCTCTGGAAGGAATGAAGCCGACCTTGAGTAAGAGTTTCAGAACCAAACGGGTGACCTGCACGAGAGACTCTCTCACTTGGTGGAGCATGAGGGAGTCGTCGAAATAGATGTGAACATCTATTCCTCAAGAGTGCAGGAATCCCACGACCACCTGCAGCAGCTTGGTGAAAACCAAAGGTGCCGTCGTGAGCCTGAACGGAAGGGCCCGAAACTGGAAGACCTTTCCGTTGCATGTAAAACGGAGGTACTTCCGTGCCGACTTCTTGATGGGGATGTGGAAGTAGGCGTCCTTCAGATCTACTGAAGTCGCCCACATTCCCTCTCTCACAGAGGCGATAATACCCCGAGGAGTCTCCATCTTGAAGTGAGGAGAATCTACGTGCTTGTTGAAGGCATTAAGATCTATGATGGGACGCCACGCCCCGGACTTCTTCCGAACCAGAAACATTCTGGAGTAGAACCCGGGAGTGCATCCCGACATAGGAACCTCCTCGACCGCGCCCTTGGAAAGCATGGTCCTTACTTCCTCCTGGAGCGCCAGAGCCTTTTCCGGATCCCCCGGTGGAGGAAAAAAGATTGGCTCCGACGCTAAGGACGGATCCCGCACTAGCGGAATGCCTAACCCCTCCTTGATCACAGACAAGGCCCATGCGTCTTCCGTAATTTCCTTCCACTCTGGAAGGAAAGCAGAAAGACGACCCCCACAGGAAGATCTGGTCGAGGCAGATCGAGACCTTGCAAGGAAAGAGAACCTTCTGCTGACCCGAAGCCTAATCCTGCAGGAGAAGGACCTAAGCTTGAGAGGACTGCAGTCATCCCGGCCAAACTCGTCGTCTGACACGACCAAGGAGGGAAGAAAGGAGTCAGGAACCCTTCTTCTTACCCCCAGGAGGGTTCTTACCCTTCTTACCCTTCCATTTGTTGCCCTTGAAGGGAGGCTTATACTTATTCAAAATAAATCAAATCTTGTTTAGACGCGATGCACTGGCTTATATTAGCTTCAGTTTACGGCAGCCATCTTTTTACTTGCTCGAAGTGGAGAGCCGCTTTTCGAGGTTCTACATCTCCTGGAATTTGAGGCTGCAGTAATTGAATGTCGAATTAGACAGGAACCATGACGTGGCTTGAAAGGACAAGACAATGTATATGACATTTGGATGTTTGACTGTATTTCATACAAGACTGGACCACATGGATCTATCACAGGGGCTCGTTACAATGTCTGAAATACACACATATATATGCTATACTGATCAGAATTGGATCACAACACACATACACATTATGCTATACTACTATGGGTCACATCGCACATAAACATACATTTATATGTATGCTTATGTTATTGCTTGATATGTTTATTTCAGACATTTGTAACAAACCTCTGTGGATCTAAGTACGTTGTTTTTGATTTGATTTGGTCCGGGGGGATTGAATGGGTAGCTGTAGGGAGAATTTCCTGGGCAGTACATAACTTGTCACTACCGCTAGCAACCGTGAGCTGATAATATTTTGCTGATTTATCGTTTTTTGGTTGTTTGAACAATTTCTTGTGTTGCTTCAATACAAATGTGAAATCTCATCAAGTTGTATCTTTGTTTAAACATGTCAATAGTTATCTCCTTTCAAATTCGTCGGTGAATGAAACGTGTAACCTGTTTAATTTGCCGATGAACTTGACCAGATTAACATTTGCCTGTGCGTATGCTTTTGCGAAGGGAGATAAGAATTGACATGTTTAAACTGATGAGATTTTACATTTTTATTGAAGCTACACAAGAACTTCTGCTTTACTGTTCGAATAGATGACGTAAACGGTTGTGAATTTGATTGGTTTAAAGGTCTTAAAAAGTATAAACATCGAGCTCTTTTCAGAATAGTTCCTGTGAATGTTGTCTGGGTGACATATGATAGGGTGTCATGGTCGACGTACTGGAGACAGGTCAATACTTCAGTTTAGAGCACGACGAACAAAAGAATTGTGTTTACTGACAGGCGATCTTATTTCAAATGTCCTATTTACCATAAAACGGGAGAAGAAAGAGGAAATATTCCTAAATTCATATTTTTCATAGAAATCATCGATACCAGACAATTCCCGGTGTCATGGCAACCTGTGAAACCCGGCTTTTTGAGGGTGATACAACTTATGAGTCGGATAGCTGTCAGCAATAAAGAAACTGAACTGAAACTAAGACGACCTGTGTTAATAACAAACGTTTCATTACGTGTGTACCATGTTGATGATAGCATACAGGTACCCAGACACGACTTGTTGATGACATACATTTATTTAAAAAATATCATACACAAAATAATGACACCTACAGGATCAGACAGCCTGCTAGGTCTGTATACGTCATTTCTTGACACTTCATCAGGCATCGTTGGGATGTTTTCCTGTAATGACACTAACTCTAACAGCTTTGGAATTGACGATAAATGTGTGTATTTGCTAGCATCTTAATTCAAATTATTTACAGCATCCAATTGCATTTGGCAGTAATGCTTTTGCCAAGGAATATTGTTGTTATGTTTTTGTAATGTATGTATTGTACGATTGTGAGATTTATCAAATAAATACAAAATGCATATTAAGTTACAATTAAAATGCATTTAATACAATGATGTACAACATAGTACATTCAATACAATACTGTAAAATTCAATTTGTCGTCCTTTTTGAGGTAGCTTAAATCCTCTACTGAGCTGTACGTATTATTTATCCAGGCTGGAAAAAAACTTTTTATCTCCTTATATATGTAAAAGAGCGAAGCCCTCGTGCGCTTTGAGCTCGTAAATAGAACTTTTAATGGTAAATGTGCGTGTTAATAGATCTAGCCCAGTTACTGAGCAGCAGAAACGAAGAACATTTCCTTACTTCCGGTGAGCTGATCATGATCGACAAGCATCATGAAAGTATAAATACTTATCACAATCAAATGTCAGGAGTTTGTGTGAACAACTTTCTTCTTCTGTTTTTTCCAATCGAGAAAAAAATCTGTTCTTGTTCATGAAGGGGTTTAACTAAAACCCGGAACGGAGTGAAGAATGGAATACGGAACAAATTCGCCAATTGTCAAACAGGGCCATATGCATCATTTCCTTCAAATGAAATGTTATCAACGTAATGTCATTAATACATAGACAGCAAAGGAACTCATGAAGTATATTAAATATCGGTCATTTCCGTCCAGAATTTCGAATCTACCTTCCGATGAAGTTGACGTGCTATCGATTAAGTTCCACACCGGAAGCTGTCTAATTTACCTCGTTACCAACAAATTGCGTGACTATTGTTCCGGAATGTTATATCTATGCAACAGCGTATTGGCCGAAATTGCCATCTGGTTCATATGAATAATTTAAAGCCTTATGGCATATTGTCAAAATTGGCCGATTTTTGCTAAGAGCGCTTTCAGCTTATCATTATCTAGATCTTCAGGCACGTGACTATTGTTCCGGATTGTTGTATCTAGGAAACGGCGTACTGGCAGAAAATGCCACCTGGTTCATATGAATGATTTAAAGCCTTATGAAATACTGTCATATCTATCCGATTTTGTTCTAATGGTGCTTTCAGCTTGTTATAATCTTCCTGTTTTCTTTGATATTTGTGATTATCAATTGCAGTATTAATACATGAATGTGAAAAGTCTATGGCCGAAATGTATCCTTCCCTCGCCTTCACTTCTATGGGAATATCCAACCCTGATGAGAACCTAACGTACATAATGTATACTCCTTGCAGATGCATATTTGCGAATTTACTCATATTATGTTTGCGTTATTGAGAAAAGCATACCGAGTAAACTGTAAAGAATGTTTTTTATTGTAAATGGTTGACGTCATTGAAAATTGAAGTATGTGTAGTTATGTAGGCTTAACTTTGATTAAACCGCACAAATGGTGCTGTTGCTATATGTGACGACAACTGTACACAACGTATTCACATGTCGTAGTTCAATTGTAATTTTATACATACTGTACAAGTCACAAATAAAAAAGGTTTTAAAGGAAGATATAACTCAAAGTTTGTATCCAAAGATGTTGGTGTTTATTTAAAACCAGTCAGCGACAGAAAACCCGCCATACAATATGTGACAATCATTTAACTTCAGTTTTCCGTTCAAAAACAATTTTTTTCAAGTAAATGTCTATCATTGGAAGAATTGTCCTTAACCCCAGTTATGCTTTTAAATGAATAAAAATAATTATAAAAGAAGGAAAAAAACCTGTTTGACTCTATTTGAGTCGTACATCAGTTTTCCTCCCCGTGTCGAATTCCCTTCAGCATTGCTTACATTAACCGTTGAATATGAATATATACACCAAGGCTAATGTCTCACTTAAGTCAGCATAAATCAGGACAGTTACCCAGAGAGCAACATACACTGCGATTCAAAATACCAATACAGATGAACGGGAACAAATGTTTCAAATGAAACAGGCTAAATAGACCCAAAGGAATTATACTTGTTGTCTCGCGAAGATATTTACATAAATCTTCAATATGACGTCGAGCAGGGAGTGCTAGTCCGCCCGGACATTGGATTTGTAAACAGCATGCGGGTTAGAACGTATTTTGTAATTATGACGCTAAATGGAGCTGTCGAGCCTGGAGACCATAGAGGGCGGGCTCTGCTCGAGACAAATCTTGATAGACATATACAGACAGGAATTTGAGTCGACTGACTTAGTGATTTTATAATAGAATATCCCGAAAAAATCACTTTCTGTCGTCAGCGTGACATTTACGTAAGACCTAAACAATACAGCACGGTATTTAAACCAAAAGAAAGAAAACTGAACACTCACCATACACCAGGCGCCAATTTCACGAACATTCCTTTACTTCAGTTTTCGGTTTAAAAACAATATCCTTAAACGAAAGATTTTCCCATAGCTCAGTAATGCTTTCAAATGAAAAAATAAAATAAAAGAAGTAAAGAATGTTAGTAAAGCGAGAGTTAACCCCTGTTTGACTCCAGTCGTTCATAAGTTTTCCTCCCCGTGTCGAAGTCACTTCAGCATTGCTTAGATTGGTCGTTCAAGCCGATATCTGAACACTTCCCAGATACGGTTAGGGCGAATGTGTCATTAGAGTCAGCATAAAGAATCAAAACAACAGGAACGAACGTATTAATGTAACAGGCTGAATAGTCCGAACAGAGTTATCTTGTTTTTTTTTGCATAAATTTAATGAATGGCGTCAGACTGGGTGTGCTAGTGCTCGTGGTCATACTAAACTGGTGACTTTTAAACAGCGTACGTAATGATTGTAATCAAGGTAAACCTTTGATGACATTTACTGACGGGAATTATGGTAGACTGACATTTTGTGATTTTACGATGGAAAATTCCGAAATTATTAACGTTTTGTCGTCAGTGTGACGTTACATTTACATGTAACGTGATGCTTAAATAATACGGCGTAATAACAATTTGTAATCTATAATCGGTATCTTGTAGCATTCCATCACGCATAGCTGAGACTGTATGAAGTTTACCATATCGACAACATTGATCTATTCAGTATTTAGTATTGCCAGTACTTCTTTTAAATTCACATCATTTCCAACCCACACATAGGCTTGTTTTGTGTGCTCAAATAACAGGATACTTGCTATACTTATTATTGTAAACAATGAAAATAACATGATGAGTTAGAGAACTTTAGCACTTTTGAAAAGCTTAAATTAGTCTCGTCCTTGTATGGACTGAATAATGTATAAAAGTGAGTTTTGAAAGGAAGAGGAGTTCGAATGTCATGGGTCCTCTGGTGTAAACTGTGAACGAGAACGCATGTCTTTTTGTTATTTTCGTTATTAATTCAAAATAAACATTACACTTATAGTATGCCTGGTGATGGGTACGTTTTAGTTCATTATTCAATGGCGTATGTAATTATAAAATAAAGATTTCAGAAATAGTATACATGCGATGCTATGAATTTGTTATATGTAAATGTGTTTTTCAATTCAATACATCAAAGTAATTATATGCATAATGTGTTCAATAGTGCCTTGGTCTGGGCGTTGGAGATATAAAACACCTATTTTTAATATACAGTTTGTGCAATTCTTTTTATGTGCAGATAAATATGTTATCTTTATTTCCTCATTTCTATGGGATAAAGGTAATATAAGTTGTCTCAGTTAGTGGCATCTCGCCAGATCAAAGGATTGAGAAGATCCCTTCTCGGAATTTTGCAATTCTGCAAATACCCCTTCAATTGTTTTTAAACCTTATAGAAACACTGGACTAAGCGATTTAATACAGTATGATAGCACGTGACTCTGGCGGTCGACCGGTCACATAAAGGTTTTCCATTGACCTTTGTGTTTATTTCTTACATATCGAGCCGGTTAACACAATTTACATTGTGTAATCAGCAAATGCTCAGATATGTTGATCCATTCACAAGGCTTGGTGCTCCCGTTCAGAAAACATATTAACTTGTATAAGAGCCAAACAATCTCCAGGTGGTGTCTGACTCTCATTAGAGGTCGTTTAGAGTACACTTAGTTCTTAGAGTACACTTAGTTCGTGCACTGGTTTCCGCACGCCTCTTGTATCTTCCGTGATGCCCTTTGGTGACATTTGTATTTTGTATCTGGGATCAATAAGTGTTTTCCCCATTTAATGACATTTGTGATATAAGTTTCTATTACCTACTTTTTTACGGTCATATATACACACCATCATATAGAGAGCACGAGGTTCTTAAATAAAACAAAGTAAACATTTAAATTGTTTCCCAAGGAACGATTACTGTATAGTGTACTTTGTCTCATCTAATTAGTCATGATCATTCACACATAGATTCAATTAGACACAATAATCAGACAACTATTATAATCATAACAGTATACGAATTTCTTAGATATCAAATATTATCATGAGAAAGAGAACAACTTCTAATTATCACTACATAACTAATAATCAACATGTCCTATAAGATACGTCACGTCTGACAGAACCAATTAAACAAATGCATGATAGTATACACGAAATAATAACAACCACGAAAATGTATGAACAATTGAAACAAAAATTATAATTAAGTGTCGCATATGTTTGTTTTCAATCTTCCATTAGTTACACACGACACAATAGTCTCTTGTGTTCACTCTGGTCGGAGAAATGGGTTTTCGGATCCTCTTCCGTATCATTAAACCTATTCCCGATGGTGTGTACACTAGCCTCGTACACGTAAATGTATATGTGCACAACACATATAGCAGTCTCTTGTTGGAATAGTATCATCTACTACTTCCGGTCACGTATTACTAATTCCCGTCAGAAAATTGAATTTTAAGAACTTCATCCATATAAAAATCCATTTCTGATGTCTGCAGATGGAATGTTCGTACAACTTTCAATTAATTACGTTGAAAGTACTCTCTGTCTCTCTTTAAATTCCAATGCTGTCAACACTTAATTGTCTCTTTGTCTCGTTGATCAGTGACGTAGATTGTCGTTGATCTGAATGGTTGGTGTAGAGGAAACTTCTCTAAAGATGTTCTCCAATCCTCAGCTTTAGCCGACACCATTTCGTTACCCAGCAAAATGATTAGCTTACCTGACCTTTTTCATTCTCACATGAATTAACATTTGATGCGTTCAGTTTTTCATAACTTTTACAAAATGTATACACTACTTGTTCTAAACATTTAGAATTACAATTGCCACTCAAAATTTTTATTTAAAGAATTATCATTACATTTTTATCATCCCACCTAATAACACTTCTTTTGTTTTCTACTTTGAATATTCTGTTATTGAGCAAGAGATTGAATCTCCCGTGCCGTACGCGCTATTGGTACGAGAGAGTTCTTTCTTTTATCTCGTATTACTTAATAAAAATGTCAGATACGAAACATAATGACTTTAAATTTCTTCATCAACTGACAAATAATCTGAACTATCTTCACTTTTCAGGTCATTTAGGCTAGCATCTTGCCCTATATCGCTACTTGAACTATCCTGTTCTTGCGCCTAGAGTTTTTATCTCTTAAACGTTTGGATAACTCTATTAAGGGAATATCATCCTCATCTGATGAATGATCCCTTTCCTGACGGAATCTCTTTGTTATTCTGTCAAGGGGTGGCAACTCAGCATCATCTGAACTTGCCTCTGAATCAGAACTATCTTCTGGTTGTACTACTAAATGCGGTTTTCTAATTGGACCGGTGGAAGTACCCACAGGTATCTCCCAGTCATCTATATTAGCTAGCCTCAGGTGTTCAGCATGTGACTTTGTGCTAGTCCCGTCTAACTGATGTTTGACAATAAAAGTCACTTGTGTCCTTTGTTCCACTATTCTATAGTATGGGCTCCATTTATCTTGAAGCTTACACAGGATCTCCTACTTGGAACTTAATCTCTTTACTATTCCGATCTGCATATTTAGCTTGTTTTCGCTTAGATTTCTTCAAATGCCTGTGCACTAGTTTGAATGATTGATGTTGTTTTTCTAATGTAATCTTGTGAGGTTCTTCCCCTAAATACTAACGACGCGGCTGAAGTAAGTGATCAATTGGTAATACAACGTCACGGTTGTATAGCAAATAGAATGGAAAGAACTTTGATGATTCATTTATGTTGAATCGAACTGCAGCCAAAGTTTGATTTATATACACGTCCCATGTGGTCGCGTCATTTTCAAGTTTCTTTGCCACAGCATGAAGTGTTCTGTGGAACCTTTCAACTTTCGCATTACTTTGTGGGTGGTAGTAAGAAGTTGTTACATGACTAATATCTAACGCTTCTAAAGTCTCCTTCGTTGCTCTATTAACATTTTCCGTCCCATTATCTGTGATGATTTTTTAATGGACAACCAAATCTAGGTACAATATGCTCTAAGAGTAAGTGGGCAACACTTTCTGCTGATTTATCTGGAACAGCGAAGGCCTCGGGCCAACCACTGTACAAATCTACAAAACTGATTATGTATTTATTTCCTGACATACTCTTCTCATAAGGACCACTAACATCAAGCTCAATTTTCGCAAAAGGGAACGCTGGGATATCAGTTTCCTGAAGCGGGTTTTTTGTTTTCCTCGAATTTCGACCCTGACAAGGGACACAACTCGATACATACTCATACAACTGTTTGTACATATTAGGCCGAACATATTTACTCCTAATAGCGTCAGATGTCTTGTCTGTCCCCATTTGCCCATTTTCGTCATGGTATTGCGTCACTACTCTAAATCTCAAATGATCTGGTACATATAGTCTAACTACTGGATCAACATCTGGATTGGATACATAATACAAGATAACATCCATTATCAAGTATTTATTCTGTATCGACTTGCTCACTTTGTTTTCATTCAACTGTTTCTTCAAGAGCTGGAGCTCAGCATCTTTCCCTTGTTCTACTACCATGTCTAAATCTCCTGGCCTTAGAGTATCTATTTCTGGTATTGTCATCACCGGTTTCCCAATTTCACAACTAGCGAAATCCTTTGAATTGAATTTATTTGAATTTAATGCATTTATTTCAAAAGCCTTATCGCTAAGATCTGGTGTTATGTCTTCATTTTGTCCTCCTTCCTTACGAGGGGAATTTCTTGTTCTGCATAGGCGACTCTAACAAATACTTAATAGTTTATGATCAGTCCTGATTATAAACTAAGCATTGTGCAAAAAGTGGTCCAACTTTTGTGGTGCAAAATGAATAGCAAATGCTTCTTTCTCTATGGTAGACCCTCAAGTTTGTGTATCTGATAGCTTGTGTGACAAATAGTATAATGGCTTCTCATTCCTTACATTGGGTAATATGTTCTGCCCTTCTTCACAAGGCTGGGTCAAGCATGCTCCAATACAAGTATCACTAGCATCTGTGTATAACACGTAAGGTTTGGTAATATCAGGTTAAGCCAAACGTGGGACGACTGTAAGACTATCTTTCAATTGATCAAATGCTGTTTGACAGCTATGAGTCCAGTGGAATTTGGCATATTTCTTTGTCAGAGTAATGAGAGGTTCTGAAATTTTGGAATAGTTTGGAACAAATCTTCTATAGTAACTACACATTCCAATAAACCCTCTAACCTCTTTAACACAACTGGAGCTACCATTTGTCGCACGGCTTTGACTTTTTCTGGGTCAGGCTGTACATCATTCTGATTAATCACAAACCCAAGGTATTTGTTTCCGTTTGGAAAAATTGACACTTCTTCAATTTCAATTTTAACTTGTGATTTTTCAATCTTGAGAAAACTTTCTCAATGTGAGCCAAATGTTCTTCCTCTGTTTCTGAGTAAATTAAAATAACATCCAAATAGGCTATCGCAAATTGATCTAAATCCTGTAAAACTTCAGACATAAGGTCTTGAAATACAGCTGGTGCGTTTGATAATCCGAAAGGCATTACGTTAAACTGGAATAAACACTTATGGCATGCGAATGTTGATTTTTTCTTTGTCTTCTTCTTCCATTAAAATTTGCCAATACCCTGATTTTAAGTTTAGTGTCGTGAAATATTTTGCGTTTCCTAATAAACCAAAATGTCATCTATCAAAGGCAGTGGGAAAGAGTTCGCCTTTGTTATTTTGTTTTAGGGCTCTGAAATCAACACAAAATTTCTTTGTTCCATCTTTCTTATCAACGATTACGACTGGAAAAGCCCAAGGTGATTTAGATCAACTAATTATACCTGCTTGTAACAATTCGTAAACAGTCTTGTCCATAACCGTTCTCTGGGTCAGTGGTGTTCTGTAAGGTCTAAGTCGTATTAGTCTATTGTCACCTGTATCAATTTTCATCTTAACTGTATCTGTATGACCTAATTCAATATCCTTTTCTGCAAATAAATCCCTTTTGTTTGCTATCAAATTTTGAATTTCTCCACGATTATTTCCAGGTACATTAATTTCTGTCATGTTTACAGAGTCATTTGCCTGAGGGGTTCCAGAAGTACACGCATTAACGGTCACTACACTAAGTTCTTCTAATTGATTCACCTGAGCAATACCAGCACCCTTTCTTAGCCGAAAATAATGTTCCTGTTAATTCCCGATACAACAAAGAAGGAATGACAACACTCCACCTTGCCTTTAGTAAACTTTATGTTAACAAGTCCATCAATGTAAATGCTTTTACCATTAACAGATTGCAAACTAATTGTTTTCTTACTCAATTTCGGTTTTTGTTTCAAAGTTTTATAAATCCTCCTATGCATTAATGACACTTCCGCTACGGAATCTACGAGTGCCCTAAGCCTCTGGTTTTGAATTTTAATTCTACACGAATTGGGGGTACCTGCTAGTTCTATTTTATAGTTTGGCATTTTGTTGTTTTGTTTATCTCCCTTCTTTCTAGGATTACTTTTCCTTTTGTTTATTGATTTACTATTTCTCTTCTCTGTTGGGATCTTAGTTTTTATTCCACTCCCTCTATCTGCCAACTTATAAAAGGAGTGTTTCCGTTTCCCTGTATGTTTTTCTCCACACAGTTTTTCTTAATGTGTCCCGCCTTTTCACAATACCAACATACTGTGTTTTGACAATTCTTTTTAATATGTCCCTGTTTCTCACATCCCCAACACCTAACCTTTGTATTTAGATAATCTCTCCTGCCATAAGCATTTGTTTTGTGTCTACTAAATCGTGTTTCATTGTTTCCATTCCTTAATTTGAACCTGAATAAAAGGTTTGGCTCTGATACTGCACAATCACAGGCGGCCTGAAATATTTTAGGGTTTTCTCTCATAAGTTTCATTTTGATAGCATCATGTTTTAACCCATCAATAAATAACCCTATCAATTGTCTCTCTATAACTGTCCTCTTGAATCAGCTTGTCCTATTAAAGCTTGTGCTGCTTCTTCTAGAAATATCCCTGCATAAACTTGCACATTTTCATCTGCGTTTTGCCTAACATTTCGTAATGATACCCAAGCGTGATGAGGGTCTGTTATTTCATCAAATCTAGATGTTAATTTCTTCTTTAATCAGTTCCAATCGGTAGTTGTATTGACATTTAAGTACCTATGTATAAAGTCACTAGTTGTTCCTGTGCTAGTTTGAAGTGCTACCAGGTTTAATTTATCTTTTGCTAGGTTTACTGAATTAGCGTATTTTTCTATATCTTTAATCCACGTTTTGAATCAGTCTGGTTTCCCTGAAAATGGTTTGATTATTTGAGTGACATTTTGTACTCCTACCAAAGAATGTAAGCTCGACTGTTGTAAATAAATTTCTTTAAAAAACAGAACTTGCATCAATGTTTGCTATAATGAGAATTTCTTCAGTGTCGAGATAAAACTAAATCACTTACCATAATATGTCTCTGCTCCAGCCTTGTTTGTATTGAGGGCGTGTCCGTCATGTTGAAGCTTTCTTCTCCTACACTAAATGGACGTCTTCTTCGGTACTTTCTTCTGAAATTGCCATTCTGATGTATAGTGGTTAGAGTCTGGTCGTTTACATCTTGAAGTCCCGTTCTTAATTGGAAGCGTGCCCTAATGTTTTGTTCCCTCATAACAAATGTGATAGCTTCTTTTTTGTTTTTGTTGTTGTTGCGTTGTGTCTCGTTCGAATCCTTGGTCACGGGCACCCAATCAGCTCATATAACACAACACGAGTGACAAGGGTTGATGGTTGGTTAAAAGTTTATTCTGGTAACCTCAAGTATTAGGATCGGTCTCTATCGTTTGGTATCGCTCTCAGTCGTCTCCGAGCTGTACTAGCTCTAGCCCATCTCTAGCCGTCCCTAGCCCTTCTGGCCTCTTCTCTAGCCGTCTCTAGCCTTTCTAACATCTTCTCTAGCCGTCCCTTGCTCTTCTCTGCCGTCCCTTGCTCTTCTCTCATTATCTCCTTTCTAGGTTATATTAAAATTCTTAATTATGATCTATTGGTGCGTGCATAGATGGTCAATTGAGACTTGAATAGCATATCAGCCCTTATCTACAAAAAGGTCCATAAGCCCCACATTGAGACTTAAAGATCATATTTATGTAATCCTGGATTCACCGAGCTATTCCCGATATATGTAATCAATTACACAACGTCGTGACACTGACTGTGTCACAGATGGTTATATATTCAATTGCTATATCGATAGTTTTTTTTCTTCTAATTATGAATTAATGTTGGAATTATAAACCTGAACATCGTTGTGCTCCCTGGCTGTTACACTTTCAGTAGTCGTTTATTCTCGAGAGAAAAAAGAATATGAATGAAAAGATATTTTCGAATTTTTAAGCCATATGTTAGGTATTTTTTCTGTTCATTTTCGAATACAGATCTTATCGTCGTGAAGAATAAGATAAAAAAAACGGTAAACAATAGGCATTTGTGAAAAGGGTAACCAGTAGTGATTTGGTTGTAATTACTGTGTTGTCTATAATGACTTACTAAAATCAATTTAAGTCTATATAATAGCTGCTTTCCTTCGAAATTAATTGACTTTCATGATTCGCGACAACACATTCTTTCAAGTCTCATTTAGCAGCGAACTATTGCAACATATTTCAAAAAGTGATCGCCTCATTTTGCATATCATAGTTAAATATATATAAGTGATTTTGAGAATTCAAAAAAAATAATAATTGTTTAACAACATGAGGTAGGCAGTTTGTCGATATAAAAGCGAAGTAGCTATTTCCTTATACATAACCATAGCTTTGCTACCTATCAATAAAAACAACCTTTATTGAGGGTGTTATAGGCACATTTTGGCGATATTTCTACACACTGTGCATTGCGAAAACTTTCGATAGGGATGTCATTATTTTGACTTTTATCATCTAATATGACGAAATGGTCATATGGTGCTGTAAAATTGTTTACTTTGGCGTTTTGTATCGATACAACAAGAATTTTAATAAAAGGGTCCGTCTTCGTTTCTATAATTTGGATGCAACAACACCTTAAGCCAAACTACCTGTAGGATATCGGAAACACATTATTCTCTTAAATCGAATTGCCTTGAAAAAATCATGGGAGGGATGTTCGCCACTGTCCCTTATCAGTACCAATTAAGACGTGAAAACAGAATGAATGAATTGTCTCCACACATCGATCACGGTTAGCCAAATGGAATAGGAACTAGTTCATTCACCATGTCAAATACCTTTTAAGACATGAAACAGGACGATTTATGAACCCCTTTACCCCATAAATCAATGTATTAAAATCAGCGTTCTGACTATCGCCTGTAACGATCATTCTGATTCCTGTATTCCATGTGGTGTAAAAAAAGTTGATAATGGATGTATCTAGGTCATGACCGTTATTTGACAGGACATGTTGATTATGAACAGTTCTGGAATAAGTATCATAGACAATTAAGGGTTATCAATTGCAACAAATAAGGCCGTGTAGTATAGTCCAGTACTACGTAGGGCTCGCAAGGTCTAGCTTCCGTTACTGCACATGGAGGTATATGTATATGTTTGTGTACTCGAGGAAGACATTTTATTCTTATTTGCTCAAGTAAACCTGTGTAGAGTATAATGTGGTCTTTGTTTGATATTATCGTTTCTGTGATGCATAGTGACATGACACCGTAAGTGAGCGTGGGAAATACGGACAATAACAAATTTCGATATCCATGTACAAACACGCACATATATGGAGTGACACATGAAGATTCTCTTTAATAAATCTGTCCACTTGTTTAAATGCCAGTGTTTGTCCATAACATAGATAACTAATTTGTAGAGATTGTCTTCAATGATAACAGGGTCATTTTGCACCCGTTTCTGAAAACTGTAACCTAACACGACAGTCCCTTAAATAGTTGTCTTAACGTTAGTAATGTAATATAAACCTGTTACACAATTTCAAACATTTCCCCACTTCGTAATAAAGGTTATCTTCTTAATATTTACATTTGCATGGTATTGTCACTATATAGCCTCTTTGAAAGCTGTGTCGTTGATGGGACTTTAATTACCATGCAGCACGAGACACAATTCTTAGCGTATTAATACAATACTGACCGGAACTACAATATCCAATGTAAATAAACATGACGGCTGTTGAAATATCGCTGGACACTGTGAGACTTGACAATGTTATTGTAAATATATGTGCGAAAGAAAAAAGAAAATATTTAAAAAAAAGAAGTTTTTATTACAACAAAAACAAGACAAATGTCTGCAATATCGTACAAAATGCAAATCGATTGAAATCACCAATGCCGGCGATGGAAACAATTTTAATAGTCATGCAATTTATCAGAAATATCGGCTGTTACACTGCACCGATCAACAGGGGTTCGTTACAAATGTCTGAAATACACATATGCTATAGACCTACTGACACATATGTTACAGCCCTACTGATATGAGTCACAGCACACATAAACATTTCAGAGATTTGTAACTAACCCCTGTGCTCCGTCGCAAGATCACTCACTTCAAACGCTAACAGTTGCATGCGTCTCGCAGCCACGGTTTCCTTAGTTTCTGACGACATGTCAAAAACGAGGCTGTTATAGAAGCTTTTCTCTTTGCTCATTTAACTTCCAAAAATAACTCCCTCGTGGAGGCCAAGGTCGAATTTACGGTGTTGACTGTATTTATCCATGCGCGAAATTTGTTCCGGGGAAAAATCGAAACAAATTAAAATCTAACTTTCAGCTCAGAGTTCTATAGATAATCTTAAATCACCCTATAGACATATCATACGCAATTGTATTGATACTTAATTGTGGAATAAAATTGAAGTCCTTCTTAAAATTTCAAAGTACTAAATGTTTGCCAATCAGCACGCGTGAACACGCTGTTCCAACTATTGAACGAATTTGTGTTAAATATAAGTATTGAACTGTTATATATGATCTATTTGAATGACACAGCTTTGCAAGCAAACACATGATAATGCGCTAGCGCGCATTATGTTGTTCGCTTGTAAATCTGTGTCATTCAAATAGATCACAAATACGATAAAAAAACAGTTCAATGCTTAATTACATCTCCTTTCCCTCTGCAAGTATGAAAAATAACGATATCACGCAATGATAAAATATCAACAAAGATATTATTATACAACTTTATAGATATCAAATATATAAGTTTTAACAGAATAGCCACTGTAATATGTAATAGCAATCATTAGTATTTTGAAAAGGAATAAAAAAATCTTCTGAATTGATATATGTGATGAATATCCGTTGTTACATATTTATATATATATATACAGTATCAGTTTTGCCGCAGTTCTTGGTGTTGCATTCTTTTGGAATGTGTAGATTAGAGTATTCCGCATGACGCTGACTTTGGTGACCATCACCAGCCCTATAATGTCTCTAGCATCCCCTAGGGCTGACCAGTGTGCAGAAGTGTCGTAAAGCAAGCAGAACAATAAGTAGGTAACAACTTTATACAGAATAGAGCAAGGTTTAGTGTTGGTACAATATGACTGTTGACGTTATTTGGAAGCATGTCAATATGATAATAATAGATTATCACATTGTATTTTTATTGTTTGTCGTGAGAACAATTTTCTCATCGCTAGCACGTGGATATGGATATTATCTACGTGCGAGCGATGAGAAATGTGTTCCAACGACAAACACTGAAAACACTGTATGATAAACTATTTATCATCTATATACTACTACCTTATATATTTCTCCATTCAAAATACTCAACTAAACACCATATTTTCCAAATGACTTCTAAGCTCAATGGTCAACGATCGCCTGTGACAAACCAATGCTAATGAATTAATCATGCTACCCGTAGGTGGTATAACGTAGTATATAGATGATAAATGTTAGCTACATAATTGTATAAGAAACCAAATGCATAAATGCATGGATGAATATATATTTCTACTGTGACAATATACTTCATAGCTTTCATATTTTACTCGACGTGTTGTATTTGTCCAAACTCATTGAATGCTATTTTGATAATTTTCTATCAATGTACTCCAGTAGAACATACAGTATACGTTATAGTCGTTCTTACCCGATGTTGATCTGCCAGCTAAGATTTGTTTTCTATCCTTGCGCTAATCAGTTAGAACTGCACATGTAGTTATGTTAAGACATTTTATGCTGTTTAACGAGGAACATAACTTGCGGGTGACATAAGCATGTACAATATAAGTTTGCCAAAATAAAAGTACCTTGTTATATTACAAGTAATTCTGGATGCGTAAGTAAAAACTTATATTATCGAATAACGCTATGGATATCTTTCATGTTAAAGACCCGAAACAAGATGAAAGGTCGAAAGTCGACAATATAGATATAGATATATTCATGATGTACTGAAGTTAAAGTATCGTGGCAAATAAAAGATCGATACGTTTCAGAAAAGGGGAAATTATTGATGTAAAAAATTGACGTCGCTAGCACCTCCTCGTTAAAAAACTTTCAACAAGATCAAAGGTCGAAACAAATTGTTTGATAGGCAATCTTAGAAAATCTTATTTTGTCATTTCATTTCATCAATTAGTATTTAAAAATATATATTAATGCACAACAAATATTCATGATAACATAATAATGTCTTATTACATGTTATAAAAAGAGTGTCAAATCGTATACCAAAAAGGTACTAGAATATTGGTCATCACCAGAAATTTACATTGATTAAAGGACGGCATTTCATTCAATATGAGCAATAGTTTACAGGTATGTTCCAAATTATTGGAATTATTGAATAGAATAAAATAACTTAAAATAATAATTTTGAAGGAAACTCAGTTGGCATATACACTAAAAAAACGTTCATCAAAGCACTGGAAAAGTTTACAATGGAAAATATCTTCTGTAGATGAATGAAAAAAATTACAAATCAGAATAAAATATAAACATTTTACATTTACGTTGGTATTAAGAAAGGCGAAAAGCTTAACCGAAAGTAATTTTGTTTAATAAACCAAGTTACCTTGTCCATGATTTTATAATCTCGACCGCAAAATTTTATAATATAATTCAAACATAATAGGAAATTGCATATGATACTAATATCTCATCATGTGACTCCAGTACTTAAGCTATCAATGAAAATAAATTGATAGCATAATACTCAAAACGCTTAAAAGAGCTACTTCCAATAGAATGAAAAATTACAACACTAAATTTTAATTAAAACATTATCAAGATATCAAACATCATTGGCACTGAATAAATACTACAACAACATCACACAAATATACACAAGTGGCAAAGAGATAAACGTTTCCAAAGTGGATAAGTCAAAATTATGCTTTACTACAAATTTTCATTTGGTATTTACTAAATTATATTTTTGATAGGGGTACACATAGAGTGATAGCTACATAATTATAAATAAATGGAAAAGGTTCTATGTTTTGCTGTAAAGACGAACAAGAAACACTCAACATCCATTTTTTGGATTCAGATGTACTAATAAAATACCACTTAATAGAGACTTATCTTTAAACGAATATGTTATAATGAACTTTGTAGAAAAAACATATAAACTTTGATGACTTTTTTCAAAACCATTAGGTCTTAGGGAAGGAGCTTGGCAAGTATTGCTGCCATATCTGTTACATGTAACTAATCTTCAAGGAGAAAAATCAATCTTAGAGTGCTGATATTTGAACATTATAGGACTTTCCCATAATTTAAAAGTCTACATGTATACTGTCAAACTGTACATCGTATAACACTATATATAATATCACATAACTATTTTCCCGTTCAATAGCTAAAACACCCACTGCAAAAGCAAGGTTTGGATATTCCCGATTTCTTGATAAAACAGTTATACTGCACGAACGGGGCGAATAAGTTTATTGTTTTAAAGAGTACTTAAAAACCAACACTATTTTGCTTATTATGGCTTTTCTTTATGAAGACAACGATGTCCTTGGACAAATAAATAAATCTTCAACCAAAAATTGTGTGACAAGGAATACGATATCGCAACATCAAAATAATATAAAAAGACTCCAGTGTGTCAGAGATTTCACAGTTTTCAATATCTGTTTTTTTCTCACACAAAACGATCCCAAAAAAGCGATCAATAGTGTTATTTCTAACGTTTATTTTTTTTCTCTGTAACACTTGATATTTCACTGATAAAAATTAAATAAATTTCGATGAATTAGCCTCACCGTAATAAAGGAAGACGCTATGGTGGTCGTTGTTCTTTTGCGAAATTGATATTGGCGAGGGGAAAGAAGAACAGTTGACAAAAAAAGAATTCGCCAAAACTCAGTGATAAGCACGAATTTCAGTTAAGAGGACAAGATTGTCTGGTAACAAATGAATTCGTCATAAATATGTGGAGTTTTGCAAAATCATCACTTATAATAAGACAAACGTTGTATTATATCGTCTAGGAGAAACCGATTCTAGTGGTTTATCCCAGTAAGCGAAACGTTAAAGATATGCTGACTTGGAACTGGAACAACCTGGACGGTTCTGTGGTAAATTTTGAGAAATGAGGTGGATTATCGCAAATCTTTACAAGTTTTATTCAATGTGACGTCAACAGACAATAGTTTGTTTAAGTGATCAAACAATTTTAATTACAATAAATATATCAATATACAGTAGCATATTGGTCGGTTTCTATCAGCCTAATTTGAGAGTTTAACTAAACCCAATGCATTATAAATGATAGTTGGAGCGCACTTTGCACCAATCTATGACAGTCGTCAATGTCAATAACCGTAAAATGTGCAACATATAAGTAGATACACTTTGAAATCGCACACATTATCATGTCCGATTTTCTGTTCATTTGTCGATAAAAATGTACATCAAGCCTCCCTTTACTTTTTAATATAAAGCAAGTGCTGACAAGGAATTTAATTTACATATATAACCGTATTACCTTAAAAAATCAATACAAATGTTATCCTCGTTCAAATTAATCCAGCATAACCACTTAAAACTTAATGAAAATTGTGTAAGTGCTTTACTTCATAAAATACTCTTAACAAATCTATGAAAGATGTATATTAACCCAATTTCCGCATAATCGAATTTAAATTATAAAAAGAATATGTAACTTGTTAAAAGTGCGGGGACATTTATTCCGTCTAGGACACCCATGATATCTGCATATCAAAGATCAATCTACGGAACTGTTCTATCACTGCGTTAATGCTGTCCGGAGGTAGATATATCAATCTAGGGTTCTGTTTATCGCTACTTCCGGTAAGTATGCAATCGATTTTCCGTAGACAACATGTCGATAATGGAGGCGCCCATGCCATGACCGGAGTTTGATTGGACATGTTGACTGGGTACAGAGCTGGAAAAGGAATCGCAGACAATTTGGAAGCATTAGTTGCAACATGAAAATTCGTGTAGAAAATATGGTAGTACGCCGGCCTACTGGCCACAAGTTATTACTATCCTCGAGGATGACATTTTATCTTCGTTGTTTTTCACTTCGTCTGAATACAGTGGCATGCAAATAGTATTGGAACATCATAAAGATTGAGGTTGTGGACGCTTTTTAAAAAAGATTTCTCGCAATACCTTCTTAATGTCTCGATTCCGATACGTGTAGATAAGAGGATTCCAAATGACGCTAATTTTAGCGAAAACTGCAGGCCATATTGTGACTATATTTGGAATATTCGAGGCGTCACCTACGGCTGACCATAGCGCCACCACGGCATATGGAGACCAGGACAATACAAAGGCTCCTGTAACAAATCGATAAAAATAATACTAAAGTCACAAAGGTATTTATATCATAAACATAAGCGTAAAGGTCATTTTCAATATATGACAATATGATAAAGTAAAAGAACGAAGAAAACAAGAGTAAGGTTTCTTTTGTTTTACATTGTTTGGGCGGAGTTATCCAACATTTTAACCCCCGCACGTTAACATTCGGGACAACAAGGGTGATTAATATAAGTTAAAGTAACTTGTTTAATTGTTTTTATTAAAATGATCAAAGTTTATATTACATCTTACATCATAATATGTGTGTGTGTGTTCGGGGCGAGGGTTGGAGATAAAGGAGTTCATTCGGTTCAACTCTTATTCCCTTATTACACTATGTTAATAATTACATAGTTATGTATATATTGATGAAAAATGTGGCTTGGATGATCGGGAATCACATAAAAATCTAAATTTAATGCGACGTGACGTTTTAAAGGATTGCAAATATATCATAATTCCATATTTTAGTACCGGTATTTTGATATCAATAAGTCTCATTGTTATGTTATCATAACCTATGTATTTAACCAATCGTTTCTTGTTTGTAAAAAGTGTAGTTCAGTAAATTTCATATTGCAATGAATATTCTTTTTTTTACAACTTAATCGTTTTATTCACACGGTTCTTGTTATATTCGGAATAAGATTCACGAGGTTGATATGAATAATAAAGGCTAGCACAAACAGGAATTGAAAACTTGTTTTTGCGAGCTTTCGAAAACATGTAATTCCTTTGTCAAGCAAAGAGTAAAAATGACCGTTGTATCGACTCTAATACTGCAGGCAATCAGGGGGAGGGGTAACATGTCTACCCATTCCTCCCATAAGGGGATGTTGAAATATGGTCGTAAATATGTCTCAGCTGGTGACTCTCTTCGTTTCTGTTCATCAGATCCCCATCCCTTCTAGCACAGAGGAATTCTTTGATTTTCATGAATATCAGTTGGCTTCCTTTTCAAGCACTTTCGAGTTGTTCCAGTCTAGTATGTGGTGTGTGGTAGCATAGTTTACGATGGCTGTTTTTTTTGTATTGTTTCTACGATGTCTTCTTTGTATTTCTAGCGTAGACTTGCTGTTTTCTGGCTGTTACGTCTTTCTGATCACCCTGACGTATCCCGAATTGCCGGCCAGTTTCTCCGATGTATGTAAGGTTGTAGCTATTATATGGAATGTAGTAAGCCAAACGGAAAAAAGGCAATAAAAATAGCCCCTAGAACCAAGATAAAAACCACAAACACAGAAAGAAAAGCTTACGGCATGGTCACTATCCCATTCATAAAAGGGGTGTCTGAAGCAAATTTAAGAGTGTTGTGCAAACATCGCATCAGCATGCCCATGCGACCACACAATACCATCAAACGACTACTAGTATTGCCGACTAGGTCTGCTTAAGGAGGACAAAACAGCGGTTCTTTACCAAATTCAATGTAATAGCTTCAACCTTACATTCGCACTCTTTTGCTTGATAGAGGTAACACATGTTTTTGAGAGCTCGTAAAAATACGTTTTTAATTTCTGTTTGTTTTCAAAACAAATTTAGCCTTTACGGTAATTGTAATGTTAAAGCCTTTACGGTAATTGTAATGTTAAAGCCTTTACGGTAATTGTAATGTTAAAGCCTTTACGGTAATTGTAATGTTAAAGCCTTTACGGTAATTGTAATGTTAAAGCCTTTACGGTAATTGTAATGTTAAAGCCTTTACGGTAATTGTAATGTTAAAGCCTTTACGGTAATTGTAATGTTAAAGCCTTTACGGTAATTGTAATGTTAAAGCCTTTACGGTAATTGTAATGTTAAAGCCTTTACGGTAATTGTAATGTTAAAGCCTTTACGGTAATTGTAATGTTAAAGCCTTTACGGTAATTGTAATGTTAAAGCCTTTACGGTAATTGTAATGTTAAAGCCTTTACGGTAATTGTAATGTTAAAGCCTTTACGGTAATTGTAATGTTAAAGCAATACATATCAATAAATGTTCATGAATAGGTCACAATCCTCTACTAAACAAGATAAGAGTTGTTCATACCTTATCAACACTGTTTATCACGTTTATATCTTAAGAAAGAATGAGTAAAGCCACGAAATGTACGTCAAGTTTGACTGTAGAGATAGTGGATCTCAATGTAGGTAGACAGGTTCGATTGCAGAGATATTCCAATGTTACATTTATAAAGACGGGGACCCTCATCACTGTTTTCCTAAAGGCATATGTTTTCAGAAAAATCTAGTCTTTACTTTTCAACCATAAAAAATAATCTTAATAAAACTTGCAGTAAACCTGAATCACCAATTGATGATGTGTTGAGCACGACAATAGGTCACTATGACTTTGACTTCAAAATCAGTCAGTGGTCGAATAAAAGCAAACATTTTATGGACATTTAGTTAGGGCCTTTACTTTCAAACCTTTAGATATATCTTAACGAATCATACAGTATACCTGCAACACCGATAGACGATGTGCAGTGCACTGTAAAGAGGGCACTGTCATCTTGACCTCTAGGTTAAAGTTCAAATAAGTGCATACTCCTCAGTTGTAGCTGTTACATGTTTAGAGTACTGTGACCTTCCTCATCGTCATTTATAATCGCATGAATACATATATGTATTTTATAATGTAGGTGTAGGTATTCCTCTAATACGCTGTAAATATTTATGAAAATAGTAGATATACGGCTATTTGACTTTATTCACGAAACTTTATTTTGTAGGAAAATGGGCAAGAATATTGGCTATTTAGGGGGGTGGCATATTTTTTGTGCCAAAAAAATATGTATTCTGCAGGAGCTGTATATTTACATATGTACAAACCTTCGTGACAGTATACACTTGTATCACATGTATATGCAGAAAACAGTATTTGTATTTGAGTGCCAGCTGATTAGGTCACACCTTTACCATAGTATGCAGATACCTGGGTTCATCGGTCACCGACATTGTAACTCAATGAAATAATTCAGAACATTGTTTTTGCGGAAATACTTCGAGGGTACGAAAAGTGAAAAAAGAAGCTCTACAGTTGCATTAACATTTAATGTTAAATACAGTTTAAATTATTACACGAAGTTTCACTGTCATACATACCTATCATATAGAATATAGTCTTTGAGACATATTTTTGTCGAAGCTCTATCCGACTTGCAATTGAAGAAAGTCTAATCGAACGTGGTGACGACTTCACCTGCAAAGTAAAACAACAACAAGTTAAAATAAATGCACCTCAAACGTTTATATAATAATTTTACTATACGGTGGTAATTGTACAAAACGCATTCCTTCTTAAACGATATGAATAGTTATTTCTTTAAAAATGTCCTTATATAAATTCTGTCTACAGAAAGATTTTTATGTAATATCAAAACAATTAACACCCACACAGGTTTAAGTCAATAAGGTCTCATTTGTCATAGAATGAATTCTGAAATGAACTCTTTATAATGTAAGCTTCCTATACCCATAATTTATGTATTTATCTTGTTTTGGAATTCGTAGCCGGACCTGACGCTAATGTTAAATCTCCGTAGGGGTATTTATAAGTCACATGGAATGTCCATGTCACGCTGCTTATAACGTTTGGCATCTTATTCTAGTAAAACTGTTATATGTTGTTCTAAGCTCCTACATGGATGATTCAGTACAAGGACACTTACGGTCGACTCATGATAAGTAGTAATATAGCTACACGTAGCATATTTACATACAAGCATTGGACTTGAAATGACATAAATCCAGCGCTTTTTGTCAAAACTGAATGTTATCAAAAAACGCTTAATTGTAATTGAAAATAAAAAAAATAAAAATAAAATTCAAATCGATTTATCAAAATGCAAGAGTTCATTCAGAAAACTATTTGTGTCGTTTGAGCGTTTGTAATGTATAAAATATGCATTTTCAAACGATAGTAACCTTTTGAATGGAATTGAAAATAAGAGATGGGCATTGGTATCAAACGTTTTAATGATGACACCATTGTAACAATGACAGCAATAACATTCATTGCTTATATGAATTTTATCTGAATTTGTAAGGATTTTAAAGTTGCAATGGCATAGAGTAATATCATGTAAGTATGAAACTGTACAAATAAAAAGAAGACTTTTACAACCAACTTGTGTCATTTCTATTTCACATGAAATATTCGACACCAATTCAACAACACATATTTATATCAATCAAAGTTTTAATTTTTCGCAAAACAAAAACAAAAACAAGAAATTTTAGAAACCAGATAAAACAGGGAAATAATCACTTTTATCAAGCAACATTAATATCAGCACTACTTCACATAACTTATATAATACTAACATTCGTGATTAAACCCGTCCTAGACACAATTGGATCATTGGTGTTGGCATAAAGACCTCTCATTAACCTACATATTACGTAACAAAAATATCAAAATTTCTACATATTGAATGGACATCTTCGGGATTTCTCTTCAGGTAAGTGTCTATCTCCCAATGACTATATTGGTCTATTTTGTATCGGACTACGGCCACTATTCCAACCTTTTGTCAGTATTGAGCTATTCCCCCTAAATATCTCTGGTGCGATCTCATAAAGTATTCCCTACGGTACAGATAGAGATGCAGGCTGTATTCTTTTTGTCGTCTGCGAAATTGCAATTCGGTGTATAAAGACGTACATGTCATTAAAAGTAACTGGCTGCAAAGTATGCTTTGATACTATGTAAGTTAGAAGAGCGATGTATTTCACTGATATCACTGATTTAAACTGTCCTAAGGCTAGGTTCCCTGTCTGTCAGGAATTCGACCTGAGATGTTGACCAAGATAACAAAGAAAGAGAACAGTTTACTTCCTCCTAACAACATTGTAGGAGAACAGTTCACTCCCTCCTAACAACACTGTAGGAGAACAGTTCACTCCCTATTAACAACACTAGAGGAACGGTTCACTTCCTCCTCACAACACTATAGAAGAACAGTTCACTTCCTCTCCTAACAACACTGTGGAATACCAGTTCACTCCCTCCTAACAACACTGTAGAAAAACAGTTCACTTTTTTTTAACAACACTGTTAGAGACCAGTTCACTCCCTTCGAAAAACACTGTAGGGAAGAGTTCACTCCCTCCTAACAACACTGTAGGAGAACGGTTCACTTACCCCTAACAACAC